>NC_092685.1:27282752-27485252 GCF_964275005.1 Diadema setosum | reverse complement strand
TGTGTGTGGAGGGGGAGGGGGGTGATTGTCTGTTTATTTTTACTTTCTATTTCCTCCCCAACAATTTCCTACTACATGTGATAAGAAACGTAGAAGAGGCTTGCTGCTCAGATATCCCACTCACATTAATCACAGAGTTGTGTCAATATACATGTAACCTGCAGTACTGAACTTGACTGCAAATGCCAGTGGCGACCTGGAATGGCTCTAACACTATGAAAGACTGCCAGGTAATGGCCTGAACCCTGTTCTGCCTTTTAGAAAACACATAATTAAAGGACAAGCCCACCTTCATATACATGTGGATTGAGTGAATGCAACAATAATTAGTAGAACACAATAGTGAAAGTTTGGGGGAAATCGGACAATCCGTTCTAAAGTTATGACTTTTTAAAGTATCTGCGCAGTCACTGCTGGATGAGAAGACTACTAGAGTGTATGATGTCATATGTGTACGTTATAAAGAAAATAAAAAGAGAATTTCACAAAATTTCACTTTTTTGATAAAGTGCACATTTTTTCGACTTGTTACTGACATGTGTTAAGGGTAGTATTATTCCCCCTGCCTTCTGAAAGAGAGAAGTCAAGTGTTCTTTTGTTATGCGAGAAAAGTTAAAATATGTTGAATTTTCTTTATCCTTTCTTTATATCATTGTACACGTGACATCATAAGCTATAATAGTCTTCTCATGCAGCCTTGAGTGAGCAGAAACTTCAAAAATTCATAACTTTTGAATGGATTGTCCGATTTTCTTCAAACTCTCACTGATGTGTTCTACTATTGTTGCTGCATTAACTCAACCCACATGTCTATGAAGGTGAACTTGTCCTTTAAAAAGATATATCAAATATATTGCCAAGGGTATGACTATGGCCAAACACGGTATAACAGATGTGCACATATGAGCATGCTAGCTGTATCAAGTATATCACACTACATGTACATTGTACGTACAGCAGGCATCTGACCATCAGACAAGACACAAACCCCATAGCCTAAGGAATAATACACAAAAAGTCGTTGCAGTTCCAGCAAGTTAGTATTTCTGCCCATAGTCCATTCCCCTCTCACCCAAACAGGGCTCTTACATCATTTGGCATTTGATGCATTTTTTTTTTCTTGCTCTGTGGCAGTTTATCACAGGTAATCGAAAATAAATAATTCTTAAAGGTTGGCAATGCTCATGTTCAGTCATATACAATTGTATATTACGATGCGTGAAAATAAAGCAGATGCCCAATGTGAATTCTACCTCACAACATTGTCTCTTGCAACTACATGAAAACAAACATTTTACATTAGACACCTCTAATATTTACTTATAATGGTAATCTTGATGAAATGCAGCAGGATCTTTCATTCAATTTCCCTTCTGTTCCTCTTATTGAGAAATATTTCTCTTTCTTTCTGTTTTGTCCAAGAGAAAACATACACAGTCATATAGCCTTGAGCCACAGGTAATCAATCTGCATAAAGTGGTCATCACTTTCACCAGCCCAAAATTAATACCCCTGTCTGATCGACATGCCTGAATGACATGCCTCATAGCCCTGGAGCATCAGACGGAACAGGAAGCTTTGCTGTGCTGCGGTTTATACATCCACAGAGGTAAGCATGCATGCAAGTGTGTGCGGTGTGTGTCTGTGTCTCTGTGTGTGTATCTGCAGGATGGATATCACCTACATTGTATGCATGGCAGCCCTAAGTGAAGTTTGGATGGGAAAGGGAATATATTCATTCGCACAGCTTCCTCAGGATAGGTGCCCGGTGCCAGGCACACTGAGAGCAGTATACAGTTCTCTTGATGTGTATTCCGCACCATTTGGGGACAGAAGCCTCGCATGTATTGTCACTACCTCTTGCAGGTTGAGACAGACATAACCTTACCTTCAGCAAAGCCTCTCATCTTCAACCAAAAAAAAAAACAACAAAAAACTAGAGGATGAACACCTTGCATCATATGGCCAAAGTGTCAAAATTCGCTACCAGGCACACCTGTGACTCCTAAACGTGACATGAGTTTAGCCATACATTATATCTTAGTATATTATCAGAGGGGATATATCGCTGTTGAGGTGACGAAACCTTGTGTCTAAAAAATGTTGAATGTTCAGGAGACCGAAAAACCATGGCAGGCTACAGCACTATACCAAATGGGATCGCCTTTCCTTTGACATGCCATGGTGGCTTTATTTTGGGGGTATGACAGCTGGGCTTTGGACAGGATACTACTAAACTACCGGTAATAATCTGACAATTAATTCTTTTTTTTAAATGTGATTTTAACCAAAATTTGAGATTCAAGGTCTTGGTCACCCCAGTGACGATATGCTAATCACTGCTGATTCATGCTGAACAGTCTGCTTCTCCCAGACTAGAGGCCCACATTCTTGAGTGAATACAGACCCTGATTACACACCCCAGTGGAGATGCAAGGTATTTATTTCGGACTTGCGCTCTCGACTAGAAAAGAGGCGCATTGCATTAGCGATCGCAAGGATGTGACAACACACAACACGTGCACAGCTGGAGTGTTCAGCTCATAAACACATGCATGCATTGTCTCAAACGGAGTATGCCAATGGAGTTACCCTTGCGTCTACATACCACTGAAGATTAGTGCCAATTTAATGAAGTATTACACCAACGAACAGCAACAGGAAAAGCACGAAACCAAGTTACGACCTCAACCCTGTTTACTGAAAAAGCATCTCTATGACGAATTACTGCTTACACATCAAGAATCAAATGTGCATGTATAGTGTGTTTTCATTACAAAGCCAGTCCCGCACAGCCAATCATCATGACATGAAGAAGGAAGTCTTCTGCTTTAAAAATTCCATCTCTGGTGTGTGTTTGCTCTTTTCGTGTATAAGTATGTGTGCTACATGAGGGCTCAAGATACTGTATTGTTGTGATACACAGGTGCAATATTTTTGCGAATACGAATTTGTAAGAAAATTTTGTAAGTGGTTTGATTTGCGATCACGAACCACAGTGAGGGAATATGCATTTGTATGTAAAAATTAGTGTCTTCTATAAAGGCTGCACTGATACACAGCGCATTCACAATATGGGAGGCAATATTTGTGTGGTTGTTCATTTTGTCACTGTTGATGTACTTGTAAAATTAAAAAAAAAAAAATTAATGAAATATCACGTATACTGTAAAGAATGGTAACTACATTGCATCACTACACAGATAAATCGACAAGCACAGACATCCACAGTTACTGAGTTATTACAGTCAAAATTGGGTAGGTAAAATCTTGCTCATGAGCAGCATCCACAACATTCACTAGCCCATGCTACAACATTTAGCCAAGGGGGAAAGAGAAGAGTGAAGTGACCACAGCAACACATGACCTTTACATGCTGACTCACAGGTGCAACACGCATTGCATTCGATAGCCCATGGTACGTTTAAAATGGGAAACTGATATCCTTTGTGTGTAGAGATGGGTACACAACAAGGATATTCACTATAAAAAATGACATCATTTTTTTTTTATAACAAATTATCACTTGCCTTCACAATCATAACAAAGACATCAAATTTGAATGTGCATGCATTACTTACATTGCCCAAAAGTCTAAATTTCATGCAACTCTTTCTTTAAAAGTGTCTTTAAAGGGAGAACCATATCTTGTCTAAATATTGTTATTTGGAACATTAGATTTGACAAGTCCAAGCCTCCCAAAGCATAAAATTTGGGTTGATATTCTCTCCAGTCGGCCATAGAGAACAGTATGGTCCGAATTCACAAAATCAAATCCATAGTTTAGATTTAGTCCCTGAACTATAAACAAGTGTGAACAAGGCTTACCATGTAAATTCACAGGACAGCATGTATTCAGTATCGGATGTCTGCATGCATGCACAGTGTATGCAACATATCATGCACAATTACAACATTCAAAATCTGCATTACATGTATTTATCCACAGGCTACATCTAAATTACCTTCGTGAAAGCCCATCAAACTGTCTTTAATACACACTGTTGTTCATTTCCCTGCATCAAAACTTGCATCTTTCATGAATCCAACTGTATGGGCCCGTTTCATAAAAGTGTCATCAGTGACAAGTTGTCATAGATGTGACAAGCTACTGAAATCCTTGCATCTGATTGGCCGAGAGCAAATTTGTCATAGAAATGTGGCAGTTGTCACTGATAACAAGTTTTATGAAACGGGCCCCTGGTTGGCACCTAGAGTGATCACAGTGCCAATGTTGCAGTGCCTACAAAAGTAAGCCTTTCCACCAATCAAGATTCAGCTATATTACCTCATACCTGTGAATTAGGTGACAGAGGAGATGAATGTCCTTTGACCTGAGTGCTTTTCTGTGGAACTCGCTCAGTTTTGTGCCCCATACAAATATACATTGTACTTGTCCCACTGCCGTCCAAACCTAGCTTGCTTCACCCTCCCCATTTTTTTTTTTTTTCTGAATGCCATAGATACAGTTGCTGCCATTAATTCAACTAATCTATCAACCCATCACTGCACAATGTGAGAGAATGCGCCCACTGCCACTGACTACAAAGCGCTGCTCATATCGTTCATCTTCACACACGGGGAAAACCACCAAATATCCAGTGACCACTCACTGACACCACACACAGGAAATGCACTGCCATTGAATGCTGGTGCACCACAGAGGTACAATGTAAATATCAATATTGTTACATGCACACTTCCCATAAAAAAAGAAAGGCTAGCATTGCTTTTCATTCATTGTTGTTGTTATCATTTTTGTATCATTTTTCTGCAGTGCAAATGGGTATTGTCAAACAGCATATTTTCCATTAGGAATGCTTGGTCAATCTTGACAATAATATGCCCAGCAGTGCTTGATATTCTTACCTCTGCCATGATTTTTATGACCACATCAAACATACCAAAGGGCTGAGTCAGTTCATACCTGCTCTTCTGTAATTTATACTTCTTGCACAGATACCAAGTTTGGGTGGTACAATGTTGTACATACATCAGTCGAATAATGTGTCCTTAGAACAGCAAGAGAGTATAACTTTTTGTGAAAAATTAGAACAAACTCCTCTTCGAGTACATTTCACATCTTGATGCACAAGACACAGTTGAGGGAACAAATAACCAATACATCAGATTTGCAAACAAATAATCCATGGTACTACCAGCATTTGAGAATAAAGTGTTTCTATTACACATTTTCATACAAGCACCTGGTAATCAACACCATAAAGCAACTCTGGCACTTCTTTCACATGTACAATACTCTGGCAACTGTGTGTCTTTTGTTTGTTTGTTTGTTTATTTGTTTATATTAATGTTGATTATCAAATACTCTTCTTTACAACCCTGACACCTCACAGAATATACATACTCTATTTCTTTTCATTGAAAATAAACTATGAGTGTGTGTAAGTATGCATGTGTTTTGTACAGGAACCCCTGAGCAGATGCATGCATATTATGTAGTTAATCTCATTGATCTGGCTCTTTTTAGTTCAGTGTGTGCCTACACTGCAATTTTACATATTCTGGCATTCTTCCTTTATGACTCAGAAACTCAACACCCCAAGTTTCAATGGCCCTTTCTGCTTCAAATTCTAATGAGAGAATGTACCCATATGCTCCACACTGTGTAAGTAACATCTAAATGAGCAGCCTCACATCCTATCCCCAGACCTGCGAGACGTTATCAATAGAGATAAATTGAAATACAATGGTGAAAAGTGAATAAATACTTCTGGTATCTTCTAAACCCTTCAAAAAAAGTTTGGAAATCTGACTTCAGTTGTAAATTTCTCCAGTTTGTCAGCACTCTACAATACATGCTTGATATCAATGGAAAGATTATTTAATTTTCTTTAAAATAATATCCTACTCATTATGATTATGCTATGAAGTATAGGGCTGTACTCAAAAGTGTCTAATAACGTATGCATTGAAAAGTTGCAGAAAGAACAAGAATGCTCCTTATGAATGAGAATGGTCGTGAAGGGTAAATAGAGAACATGTTCTTTTGTGATATGTCTTGTGTTCTCAACTTGTCAGCCATGAAAGCAAATTTCAATAAACATCTTTACTTCACATTCAAGTTTCCAGTGGTGCCATGCCAGGCAATTTTTATTTTTCATCACGTTTTGTGGTTGTACATCATGCCACGTGTATAGCAATGTTCAAAAAGCCCGCGCCATAAGGCAAATTCAAGCTGAGATGCTTCAAAAAGATGACAACGCAAGACCACATAGAGCGAGACTTGTGTGCAACTTTCTCGAGAGAGGGAGAGAGGGCATCACTAGAATTGATTGGCCTGCATGCAGCCCCGACCTCAACACCATGGAACATCTTTGGGATTAACATGGCCGAGCTTTGGAGAAGAGGGTCATAAATGCAACGACATCGGCAGGACTCCGTCAGATACTGGTTGACGGGTGGAACGCCATTCCTCAGCAGCGAATTACGAAGCTAATCAACAGCATGAGGACACAGTGCCAGGCGATAGTGCAAACACTTGGGTCGTCCACCAGATACTGAGCCCCGATCATGTTCATTAACAATATAAAGACAAAGTAAACATAAAGTAAAGACAAAATAATGACAAAATAAAGATGAAACTGCAATAAAATCAAGACCATGCCATTTCACTTCTTTATGTCTTTGTTGTGGTTAATGTGGTGAGGTTCTGTGAGATAAAATGGTGTGTGTGTGTGTGTGTGTGTGTTTGTTTATCTGTTTGGTTGAACGCTTACATGTTTCACTCCATAGAAATGCTGATGTTACAGTAAATAAACACCAAACAAACAATGGGGAACTCACTCATAACGAGGAAACTCCATTACGGATGCCATAAATTGGGCTATTTTGCAGCTTTTAAATTCTGACTTTACATTGTACCTCATAATTGTAAGCACTGCACCTCCATGTAAATGCTAATCATAACAAGCATGATATCATTTTTTTAAAGAGAATTGAATAATCTTTGTGTGGTACTATGCTAAATTAAATTATTTCTAAAAAGAAATGAGAAATGGTCGATAAAACTCAGATTTCCAAACTTTTTTGAAGGGTTTAAGTTCTGCACTTTCACTGTTCTACCAAACTGATAGGTTCTGTGGTCTGACATCGGTCCAGTTTGTTTCAGGGCAAAATGCACCCTGAAATGAGCAAATGGAGCCTTTTCTCTCACGTCATTATGCAATAAGCATGAAAATTGGAAGAGTTTATCAAAGTGTGATTTGTATTACCAAATCCACCAGACATACTTGCAATCAATGCATCAAATGCCCTCAACACTCACATATTGTGTAAAGAAATTAACAAACTAACTTGAGGAATGGTGGCCAAGTTTGTAAAGTTGCATGAACCAAGAATCTGATTTACCCAAATCCTGCTCTGCCAGTATCCGTACTTTCCTCGGCGTCCCGTCATCCTGCCTCAAGTCTTTCTGAGGTCAATCCCCTCCCTTCCCGTCCACCTTATTTGGCTTGAACTCCGTCACGATTCTCCCCCTGCACTGACAAAGTGACATCATAGGGCTCTGCACACAGCCCCCCCCCCCCCCCCCCCTTGCTAATGGGGTCAATTGCCATCACAGGTCACTCTATGAGAGGGCTTCACATGCACAAATGATTTTGTTTGTTGTCACATTCTGACATAGAGTAAGAGTGGATATTTTTCGTGCTCGGCTGAGTAAGATGAATTTCGCATAATTCGCGGGATCAGGACAGTAACTACTGGAACGTATGACATGCAAAAATATTTGCATGCTTTTATTTTCGCACTAGTTTCTGACTGCGCAAAACGCACACGAAAATTTCCGCTTTTACAGTATGCATTCGATTGTGTTTCTGCGTTACAAAGAGTTCAGACAGTGTAAAACCTTTCCTGTAATAGCTGATAACCCTGTTCCCAACATTCAGTACAACTGCTGTGTCACAAACTATTGTTTATGAATCAAACATGCTACTCATGCAAAACTTGCATGAATTCACAGACTAAGAAGCTATCCCCATTTGCAAGCACTATGGCTATAGTGAACACAAGGTCAAGCCAAGCTCTATCTAATCCCTTGAATTTGAAATGTCAAACCTTTCACAGACTACAAAAGTGCACACAACTTGTAGTCAAGAAAAACTCAACAAAACACATCTCAAAGACAGGACTGTTTTGTTTTGTTTTGTTTTGTTTTTATCTAAAGGTCTTTATCAAGTACTGCCCAAATATTAAGGGGTTATGACTGCAGCTTTATTTTCAATAATATTCAAACAGTTTAGTTCATTTGACCATAGCATATGGTTATTAACTACATGTAGCAGGATTTTGTAGCATGAACATGGAGCATTAAGGGAAATCTAAATATTTCCTTTGTATGCATAATGCTGACATCTGGTGATAATTCTCTCGGCACGATGCCATTAAAATTGTACGTATAAATTCCATGAAGTGACAAAATTTACTTTTTATTGTGACATAAGAAAACCTTTTACAATTTGCAATACAAACCTACCAGTACTTTAAATATATTTTATAAAGGACATTAATGCCCCTCTGTATATTACAAACCTGCATCAATGCCAAAACCAGCAATCCCTATATGTAGAAATCCTTGTGATCTTTTTTTTTGTCCAAAACAAAGCATCTATTACTGCGCCAATAAATTCAAGAACAGGTACACGAGGGACTTGACTGCAGTGCAAATCAACATTTTCAATTCGAGTCATCAAGAATTTCTCCCTGGGACTCTTTACCCCTACTACAAAACTTCAGCAGTGGCTTTTACCACCCTGCTGAGCAAGTCAGCAACCAGTAATGGCATAACTGGAGTTACCTGCTGTGCTCATGATAGGGTCGAGTCTACAAAAAATCACAAAACTGCATTGCAAAGGCTCTACATCACAAAGAGCTACACTTATCTTGTAATAACCGTTCTACAGGCTCTTCTTTAACTCATCAACTTGCAGTAAACTTTTAGAGTGCCAAATCACCTTTTTTGTGATTTGGCACTCTATCTTGTTATTATGAATTACCATTCATCGTCCAAAATTCCAACAGTACTATGAAAACTTCAATCTCATTTAAGACCTTTTCTGGCCATAAAGTATGTTTATTTCTGTTGCAAAATAATCAAAAGCTTTAAACCCTCTATGGACATCTAAAAGCTGAAATGGTGACATGTTTTCAAAGATTAAAGTTAACATTTTCTATTAAATTGGAAACATTTGTATATATCATTTTGTTCTGATTTTGAACAGATTTAATGAGATTAATTAGTTCTATGCAATCTCACTCTAATATAGAATATTTGTCAAAATTCAGAGTTGCCAATTTGGTGAGCTCAAGACTGTAATTTCTGCAGCAATATCATACAAGGACATAATGAGTTAAAAACAGAAAAATAGAATTGATATTTTTCCTATTATGTTCTGCATTTCCTTTGAAGTGAACTAGAAAATATTGTCATGTTAGACACAAGATGCCTTCAGATTTTCAACAGCCAGTATACAATTGCATGTAGGTAGAGGGTGTAAAGCAGCAGTGCATTCAATTCAACGTATGGGTGCGAGCATGACCTATTCCGCAAAAATACTGGAGTATTTAACTTCCTTGTTTACAGTAGATTTCTGCGATACACAGTACATGCACCACCAAAATATGCTGGTAAACTGTGAGAACCTTAGCACTGTATACACTGGCCATGTTATAGTCAAATTCGAAATGTGTGACCTTCACTGGACCTTCACTGAGATGGGATTAGTCTTTTCACAATATAAATACAAGGTTTGACAAGAAATGAACATTTAGTATTTTGTACATTGATGGCTGATATCCATATTCATACACTATAAGTACAAGTAAATATATGACTGCCTTTACATTGCACGCTACCAAGCAATGATTATTGCATGCAAGCCAGATATCAGTTATTGAACCATATTTGGTCAGAATATCTTGAATATCTGGTTAGTATCTAAATAGTATCTAAATGCTTGGTGTAAACTACTTTTTGGGTATTGCTATGGAGGGCAAGCCTCAGGCCTATCACCTGGTTGTCATAAACAAAGTGTACCTACGATCTAAAACATGTTTGTAATCTACAATGTGTAGTCTATCTTTGGCGAATCTCTCATTTTTAAGCTTGGACTCTGAGCAGGCATTATAACAGACATTATGGTACATAAAAATATTTATTATAAAAAAATTAAGGACCAACAAGTGTTCTACTTGGCATTCTAATTGTATGTACATGTCGGCATTTCATCAATATCTGGGACATGGTGAACTGTGCTTTACTCCAATCTTATGGGACCAAGTTTGTTTTGAATTACAAAGCATTGTATGAACAGACACGATTTGTGATGTACATGGATGTAAGAAGTTTTACAGAGCTACAACAGACAGTAGCAGCACACACTGCCAGTTATGTGTTAACTTTATGCTGGTTTCCTATCAACCATTCACATCTACGTATGCAAATTTGTAATCAAATACAAATTTGATGCAGAAGCTGAACTGAAGGTTTGCAAACAAGCCATCCTGTTCTTCTCAAGGGTCTCCAAAATCTGGATCACAAAGGGCCTTTTGTGACTCCACTGAAATATCCTTGCCATGGACTCCAAATAACTGTAAAGTAATACTGGTCATACGCATCCATCAACACTGCGTAGGCTATATCACGGGGGCAACATCACAGGAGCAAAGCTATAATGGAGTTGCATTTGCGATCACATCAACCTGCCAACTAAATACGAAAATGAAATGGCGATGTGCTAAATCTGGCAACAGGATTTCAATGATATTATCATTATACATCTGGAGCAGCACAGTACTTGCCAGCACTTGTCAGTGCATGTACTTGGCAGTGCACCTTATCCATTAGCCTGCAGACTGAGCATGTGAGATGAGGATAGGTACTAGTTTTTTGTGTTGTTGTTGTGGGTTTTTTTTTCAGCCATCAAACAGATCTTTTTTGTAAGGAGATAAGTGCAATGCATTTCACCACTGCATTTAGAGTTGTCGGCAATTGAGCTGACAAAGATCGTTTCTATGCAGACCACAAACCGCACAGACATTTCCTACAAGAGTATGTCACAAAGTCCATAGTTTGTCAATAGTAACACTTGGTTCCCAATACAAATGAATTTGGGGCAAGAACATGCATTGGTTTCTAAACCTACATACATGATGTATTCATTAAAAGTTTGACAGTGGAAGCAAATAGAAAGTCTAATTAAGCTCTTCCTCTTCAAATTATATGTTTAAAGAGGCACAGGGCATTACGGAAAAATTAATTTTTCCCTACTTGCTCCCATGGGCAATGGCCTTGGGCAAAGGCCCAATACTTTGAATAGGGCTGAAGTCCATTCATGGACATCTTTTGTCCAACAGTGAGTTTTGGTTTCCCCTGACAATTTGTCATGCAGGTCTAGTGCAAGCTCATTAGATGACACCATCTACACCCATGACAAAGTAAAAGTTCAACTGGAACACACCTTTGGACCACAATTTGCTAAATGTGACTGTGGAAACCTGAGCAGGAAAAAAATATATATAACATTCTAATTCAATGTCTGGTAAAAAAAGAAAAAGAAATAAATGAAACAAATAAATAAATAAATAAATAATCAGTTAGTAAGCCAGTAGTGAGTTACATTCTGCACAATATGAGTAGATAAAGGTCATCTGGGGGGGGGGGGGGGGGGAGACACAGTGAGCAATGTCATTGACAGCGCCTGAACGGTTTCTGTACGTTGCAGTGAAGACCATGTCTAAACATTCAAGGGAGCTTATTAACACAAAACAAATTTGATTACCTAAGTGGGTGATATCTAGCTTTACAACTGTTTTGTTTAGATGGTTCAAAAAATTAAGGGTCATTTGAACCATTGCTAATTGCCAGCTGGTCAACAAATTCTATTAAACTTGTATCTTAACACATGCTACAGACAAGACCTTCTTTGCCATGTGAAACCCCTATGGGGTCTATGGTCACCCTCCTGGCAGAGAGGCGAGCAAGTGTCCCTGCATATTATGTCCGGTGAAGCTAAAACGGGGTCCCCAGCTTCGGGAGACAGCAGCACTTCCCATCAGCTCCAGCAAACTTCTTGTGCTAATTGATTGCCACTGGGCTTCCTGGTCACATGTGCCAGGCATCAGCATTTTGTCCATTTACCAAACTCGACACCAATGCTAAAATGTGTATATACACTGTAACTCAGCCAGCCAAACTCCCCCCACATCACATACAGCCTACTGTACATCGCGGATGTAAAACCCTAGTCGCCGCCAGTGATGTGCGCTATTAAAAACAACTACAACAACAGAAATAACATGGAAAAGATCATTTGTAACCTGAGCCCATGGCCAGCACTGTTTTTACTGCGCCGCCGTCGTATTTATTCCACAGCATGCTCTTTAACTGCAGTGTGAACAATTAGTTTTAATGCTGTCTGGCAATGAAAAACTTGAAAGTCCTTCGTACTCTTTTTTTTTTTTTTAACAATACTTTCCGACAACATCTGCAAAGTACTCCAAGCCATATATAGCCAAAGTTGTTCACTGCCATATCAAATTATTATTCATCTATCTGATGCAAAGGTGTTTAGCTGGGCTCGACAAAAATAACTATCTCAGAGTAATTCCTGCCTGCAAAGAATAAGACCAAGATGTCATAATTAAAAAATAAAAAAGAAGCAGAATACCAAGGAATAACTGATATTTCTCACTCAAGACATACACGTAGAGTGAGAAGCAATGTTCAGTGATTTGATGAAATCATTCAGGCTACTTCTGATTGCATCATGGAGAAATACTAGACAATGCTAATTTCTTGTGTTTCTAGACAACCTATAGGCCTACACAAGAAGCTTGTAGGCACAAGAATAATCTGACACATCATACAAAGAGATGCACATGTTGAAACACACAGCAAAATGTCACTGTTATTTCACAGCAGTGAATGAATGAATGATGTCATTCTAATTTGTGTCCTTGGATCCCTGTTTCTTTTTTTCTTTTTCTTTTATGTACTTAAAGCAGCTGTAGCCAAGCTGCAGGTAAGTAGTTCCTGTCTTCTAAAGTGCATATTAAGATGCTGCAAATGAGTTCTAAATGACCGTGGAGTCAGGCACTGTGCTACAGTTTGACACACATTATGTAATCATGGAAGGTACTCTCTGTACTGAAGCCTTGTTGGATGCTCTTATATTACACAAAATGTTGCTTCTTGTACCTAATGACTACTTTGTTGAGCCTGTAACACAAATGTCACTGCCATATATAAGAAGCCATCATTCCCAAAAATTCAAACTGTTATTATGTGTCATCTGCACTGTAGAAGACATACTCTCATCTTCTTGCTCTCCAGAAAGCATGAAGTGGTATAAAGAAGAGTCTGATCCTAAAAGGAGAAGTACAGTATATGGGATTAACATGGTTCACATACCAAATATCAACTCTGCTTCACTGAGCTGTGAAACATCTGGAAGGAAAGACCTACAATCATAGATACAAGATGGCTAGATGATTTTGCAAGCTCATGAAGTAATCTATGCTCTATACTTCATTCAGTCAATCATTGCAACTGTCATCTGGTAGTGGGATACTTGATGTAACATTCAGCTCTTGTATCTTATTCTTTTACATAAACTTTCTTGACCAAGTCTACACGCATCTGTATAAACTATTTACACATTCAAACATTGCTTTTTTTCCCTGCAAGCTGTAGTTTATTACAATGCTTTAATACATAGTACTAAACATTGTCATCATCATGTCTTCTTTTTTTCTCTGTCACATGATAAGAATTGGCTGAGAGCGCTTCCTACAGGAATAAAGGTGGTGCACTCACACGCCACCAAAGAAAACTGGGAAAACAATGGCTTGCAGGCACCTTCATGTGTCTGCCGACTACAACAATACTAGGCTGCACTTCGGGGTCATCCTACAATGAATCATTCCTGCAAACTTATTAAAGAGTCATCAGCATGCCACATATGAGGTGTGGGTGTGCGGTATGGCTGGGTGCGTATGATTCGGCGCAGCTGAGGCACATCTTGTTCCCATCTCTGCCTTGAATGTCAAGTTGAAGTACAGTGGGGTGGGGATACCCCCTCTGCTTTAATAGCAGTATGGGAAGCAGTAATTGGGGAAATTACCGGCACATGCTAAACCACCTTGTTTGTATACAGACCAACGAGACGACACATTGTACAATGGGCTCATCACCCGAAATAAAACTTCGCCGAACACCTGTTGCTGAAAACATCCTGTGCATGATCACAAGCGAATTTCGTGCTTGTGGAAGTGATCGTGACATCGGACACTCATCAATCATACTGATGGCACACAGAACTCCTTTAATAGCAGTGTGCCTTTCACTCTGAAACATGTAAACTGACAGGTTTAGCAGAGACTATCGATATTTGATAAATTATTCCTTTCATAGTGGTTATCCAAAGTCAGCATGCAAGTTCACTGGAAGTCTGGTGGAAAATGGTTTTAGCCGGTGAAGAGAAATTTATGAAGAGAAAATCATAGGCCGTGGGAACAATAAAAGGCAAGCAAGTGCTTATTACTGAAACACCCATTCAAGATACATTTAGAAAGCTGTATTACTGGCATATTCTCCTTTGCATTCACAATGCTTGTTTGTTTTCCATCTGAGAAGACAGCTGGATAGCCCATATTCAGCTGCACTGGCTGGTCTTCCATGGGGTCCAGTTGGATGTAAGGCGGCCCAATTCAATAATGCCTCTTGCAAGCCTACACTATGACAACTATCAACAGCACTTCATTCATGAAGAGATTACTATTCAAAGCTACACACCATACATGAAACTCAATAAATTATGTACAGTGTGCATGTTGTTATCTGTGTTTAACATCCATGTTACAATTCAGTAGATACACACAATCTTATGTGCACTGACGTATGGTCTGCTTTCCATGTGTATTTCATCAGGTTACATATCGAGTATACTCTTGTAAAATAATACCATCTACACATTTTTGCAGGAAGTACATTGTAGCAATGCTGTAATTCTTATTCATAGGCATGAAATTTGTTTTCAATTTTTGTGTGGGGCTCCTTTTTTCACAATCAATCCACACAAAAACAGTAACTCACTTCGACTACATGACAGTTCTTCCTCTGAATTTTTTCAACTTGTCAGCTGATTCAAATCTTGTAAACGCTTCCAGATCATTAGGTCCTGATATTCCCCCTTAATCTTTTTCCATGTACAGCGCTGAATAAATAATACCACTCGACAACAGTAAACAGCACATTCTGGACACTGTCCGCCCAAGCTTCACAAATCTACGAAAATGTCAACACCAGCACAGACAGTAAAGTTATGCAACCTTTTGTCCCGCCGCTGTTTGCTCTCTCTCTCTCCAGGTAACATGTAGCCTTGGTTAAGATGGTCTTCTGCATTTGACTGCACTCTCCCCATCGCCTTTATTGGTCCGAGAGGAGAATGAAATCTGGAGCTCCAATATTTGACTTGGGCTGCCCATGGGTGGCTTCCAAACCCAACCCCACTTTTTTTTTCCCTTTTGCATACCAACTTTACAGGTACAATAACAACTCTGTTCGAAAATCCAGCCGAAACAATGTGGCAACATCGTGAGATGGGGGAGCCTACGACACAGACACAGCAACATGAGAATGAGAGAACGATGAAAGTATGTATCGTCAAATATAATGTGAGAATTAAATGAAGAATATTGCAAATGATTTTTGCTGGGCAGATCTGAGTCTAGTTCTGAATAACAGAATCTATCAGCTCTGAGCCTAGTAGAGACTTTACCTCACATAGATCAATTTCGCCATATTAAAAGCTTTTTGATAACACAGATGCACTCAGATCAGTCACAGATAATAAAACCTGACTGTATGAAAATCAGAAACCATCAGAAGATCCAATTATACATCACAACTCGTAAGTATCTCAGTTAAAGCTGTTTCTGTCATGTGATTGTAACCGTATCTTTTAAAAAAAAATGATAAAATCTGATCTGTGTCATTTCTACATGTCATTACAATTTTTCCTTTTTGTAAAGGATGGTTTACAATGTACGTGATGCTGGACTAGACGCAATCAGATGTGATTTCATATGACATCCACATCAAATGATGTCAATTGTTTGTTTGTTTTTGTTGTTTTTTTCATGAATGAATTCAAACAAATAGCTTGATCCTTCTGTTTATGTATTTGAAAGGCATGACATCCGGCAGCATGACTAATTCCTTTAAATTGTCAGTGTAGACTCCCAAAAGACTGCAAGATGTAAAATGATGGATGATTTAGAAGCACTCAAGTGCTTATTACATCACAGAATCTGGCTGCTTTTCTTCAACTTGTCTAGTGATCAGCTGCGTAAATATGTTTGTTATCTTATTGAAAAATAGCTTCAGTAAAAATTTTCCTCTAACTGTTCCCTCACATGCAAATCATTTGGTCATCCCAGCATAGCCTATGGTATACCCTGTGCCTAAGATTAGCTATGATCATTGCATGAGTGGGACGACTCTGTCTTGTGGCAACTGCCATGTCCTCTTGGACATTCCCAACATTCTCATTTCAGTCAATGGGATTGGCATTTAGAGGCCAGCATGGGATCACTTCGGGGGATGCATATAATTTGCTGCATACACTGCACAGTGCTCGGACTACCACAATTCACAGGATATGGGAATGCAAGCTTACTTTCTCAATGCATGTATGTGATCTCATGTCAGTGGCATGTACTTGCACATTATATATGTACATTCGTAGTGTGTACAAAATTTATGTCCTGCCATATACCACTGTACAAGGATTTCCTATGTTTCATCTTGCTGAATCAGTGATAGATTGTCAAACAAATACTGAAATATAAACTGTATGGTAGAAATGTCTTTAAACTTCAACCATTGAAGGTTGTACATACTGTCAGCCTTTCTCTGTTACGATACAATAAGAAGCCATGAGTCTACGTGTATAGGACAAGGTAGAAGGTAGATACAAATAACTTTAAGAATTAAAACTACACCAAAGCATCCTGGAACATAAAAGAATTCTCATCAACATAAAAAATACTTACCTTGAAAAGGACCTTTCATATGTATCATTTTTTACTTTCTATTTTTCAACACAAGGGAAATTTCATTTTAACTATGTCTACGCAATACAGCCTGACCAAGTAGAATAATGCAGCTTACATTTTTTTTTCCTCTTCTTTCTTGCTTTTTTTTTTTCTCTTGTGTGTGTGATCATAAGATCAACACCTATATACTTTATACTTGTGGTTGAGAAATATACTTGGAACTACAAACTCTGCAGGCCTACAGAGTATCTATTGATAATGCCTTTTTGCACCTTTAGGCTGCTGGGGTAGGGAGACCTAGAAACTGAGAGTCGCCCATTTTTTCCACTGCCAAAGCTCACATTTTGGTCTTTGTTCAAGACACCACAAGGTGAACAATGTGGCATTGAGTACATGCAATGTACAGTCTGATTTCAACAGAGCAGCATGCACCACTGCATGAAATATAAGGTATCACAGGTACACTTCTTCAACAAACAAACTGGATGCACAATGCACTACAAACAAAGAGGAAGTTGTGCTGGTGAAATTCAAGGAGTCATAATTAAGGGGAATCTGGGCCTCCATGTTAAAGGCTGCCATCAGCACACCTTACAACAAAAACTCTGATGCAGAATACCTGTCAAGCAAGGGGTTCTTCACATAGTAATTAGGCCTAGCCAGATGTACAAAGTGTACCTACATACATTGTAGACCTATATACCAGTGAAATGCAGCCCATATTATTCACAAAGTTTTGGAGTTGGTTTGCTATTAGCTCTTATGTGGTAGTTTAAATTAAAATGCCGGTCAATTACAGCCACTTGGACAGAACAATCACTCTTCGCATGATAAACAAAAATATGTACAAACAAACAACATGAAACTCAAATGCCTGGCTGGACAGCAATATTTTGGCATGCAATTCACCATGCTCATTTCTATCAATTAAAAAAATAAAGAAAACAGTAAGACATGTGGACAAAGCAAGCAGCAAATGTAAACTTTGCAGCAAGGGTAATTGCTTAAATGAGCATATTAACTCTCTATACACTTGCATGTAACATCCTCTGATTTGTCTGGGCAAGTGACCTCCAAGTCCAGACAACCTTCCATTCTTTTTGTTGGTAATAGTTTTTTAATCTTCTTGCAGACTCAGGCACATGGCTATGAGAAATGTTTAGTTTCAAAGCACCAGGACGACAGTTTTCATTAGAATGTGGATACAGGTAATAAAAGAATAAAAGAACCTTCCATTGGTGACAATAGAAACTACACTTTCCGCTGGTAAGCAAAGTACAATCAGAAAAAGACCTTGCCTTTCAATGTGAACTCCTGATCTCCATGGAAGGGCTGGGATTTCCCCTTCCGGTACACAATGGACCCCACAGACATCTGTCATTCAAGCAGAGGATGTGGCCAGTAGCCCCCATGTAGGCCTACATGTAGGTCATCATTTGCATCTATTTATCCACACCAACACTTTATCTAGAACAGGTCTGCAACGGCACCTGAACTTGAATGTTGTCTACATGTATGATGTCAGTAAAAATGGAGTGTCTGTGCAAACAGGTGCAGTGCAAGCTGCACACACACTAGGGTCAATCACTATAATAGAACATGCACAAAATACACTTCAGCAATTGTACGGGGTATGGACTGCCCTCTCCCTAGTGAACACTAATGAGGATTTACCAGTGTTATGCCTGGACAGAAATGCCATGAATGTAGGACAGAGGAATTAACAGCTTTTAGACATTGTACATGTCAAAATGGTTGTAGTGTCTGCACACAGTAAACCTTGTATGTTACTGAGTTTTGTTTCACATATTTTATAGGATCCTTCAAGCTCCTTGACGTGAACATGTACAGGCTGTACGTGTATGTATGCTTCGTAGAATGCTATTGTCACTCTTTTCTCTTCATACAAGTATTTTGCAGTTGTAATTCTACCTCACTACATTTTGTATGTGCCAAAGTTGGCATGGCGTACATATATAATCTTTAATAATCACATTCTTTCTGCACAGCTGGTGAAATATCATACAATGTATACAAGGTACAATATAACCATCCTTTTCCAGTCCCCCATCAGTAACCTATCCCATCCCAATACAAGTTACACAGTGCAATGTCAAAGAACAACTAATCAAATAATTCTCACCCTTTAGCCAATGTTATGCAAAATTTGTGGTAGTTATATACTATCCCTTATAGCACTGGCCTCTTGAAGGGGCCTAGTGACAAAAAGAACAACTACATGTATCAGTGAGCAATACTGGAACACATGAATACATACATGTACAACTACAAAGTACCATTATGCTTGAGTAGAGTGGAAGCATGTATAAAAATTAGAGCCATTAGCTCCATGTTTAATGATAACTGTAAAAACACAGACATGGAAGTTGGAAGTGAATATAAATCAGCCTGTCGGGTACTGCCGAAACGATGTACACAAACATGTACCTGCAATCAGGATGTCACTTTGTGGTCGTCTTATCTCTGTGGTTGCATTCTGACTAATACGAATGTACACAGGTGAGGAACAGACTTATCAGTGCTCAGTTGTAGCAGCCAAATATTGTACAGTACTATTCAATGTACGTGTAAAGGGTAAAAGCCGCAGCTAGTACCCTAGTCCTTGATTACATGCATTGTCACAATTTGTGTTTGCATCGCAGTTTGTAATTTTGATAGCAATAATTGTGTAGAATTTCATGAATATATCCTAGCAGCATACTCATGTATGTATTAAGTCTGAAATAGCTCTAATCATAAACTCTGTTGATTTGTATATAGCACAGAAATACATGTTTTCCAAACTTCCTTATCAATATTACAAACGCCTCCAGCATTTTCCAGGTCATGCCACGGCCATCTAGTCAATACTGTACGATTTGGCACCATGAAGTTCATTTTGGGATTTATAGAGTGTATATCTACCACATGAACCATTATTCTTGGATACTGTAAAAGTGAAAATTTTTGCGATGTTACAATTTTCGCGCAAGCAAAAGGAAGCACGAAAATAAAAGCATACAAATTTGCTTGCCATGTATTCCAGTAGTTGATGTCTTGTTACCGTGGAATTAAAAACATGCGTAACTCTTCTCACCCAGTCGAGCGCGAAAAATTAGACGCGCAATAATATCTCCCTTTGCAGTATAATGAACCATTATTCTCAGCTATACAATGATCCATTTTGACTCAAAACCTCTCACCATCTCACCATGTTTGTCGAAATATGAGGTCAACTGACTGTACAAGGCAACTTTACATAAACACTGTGAACAGAATTGTTTTGTTTTTGTTTTTGTTTTGTTTTTTTAGATCTCCATCAGGCATCTCCTTATGCCCCATCCCCCCCCCCCCCGTGTTTTTTTTTTTTTTTTTTGTAATACTACAAGTGGGACATCCCATCCCTTACATGGACATTGTCGTGGCAACATTACTGTGATAGCTCAAGTACAAGGGTGTATGCGCCTCCAATCGTCTCCCTCATCTGCTGCGGGGATTGGATGCAGCAAAAAAACATCAAAATTGCTTTCTCCCTCCAGGTGGAAGGCATCGGAGAAGACAAGACACACATACGCGCAGGGCTTTGATTGTGTTGTCTACAATGTTGGATCCACACTGTACACAATCAATGTGACGGTCCGCTTGTCCCCCCACGCCACGACGGTTACCACACATGCTGATGGAATATGTAATTGGTGCCAGGTGCCAATATCATATCCATTCCACATGACAATGTCCCCAATGTGCAAACCCACAGCCAAGCTTTGTGGATGGGTAAAATCCTGTCACGCTGAAACCAGTCACATGCCCTCATGAGTTGAGTAGATGATTGGCATGAATGCCAAGGGCTTTAAATAGCTTTCACACTTTACTTGTGCTCGGTGTAACAATACTCGCTAGAATTCATTTAGTGATATGCTGGTAGTGGTATGGTAATAATATGTATACTGAACCAGAAAGTTATTAAAACCACAGGGGCATTAATCATCTTTGTAAGTTTATTGTGTTTGTTTGTTTGGTTGTTGTTGGGTTTTTTTTTTGGGGGGGGGGGGAGGGCACAGTACTTGAACTCTTTGGTCAGCAACTTTAAGTATACAAAATTTGATTATTTATTCATAATTTGCTATGCAAGAAAAATCTATTGATTGGAAATGTTCCAAATGACCCATTTCAACCATTTAGGGGCACCGATTCCTTTCTTCAATTTTTTTTTTGTTGAAGTTATTACTTTGTACAACATAAATTGGGATAAATTCGTCTTTATCATGTGATCAAGATGGCCATGCATGGTATTATTATGATAAGATTAAAAGGACCTGTCATTTCAAGGGTCACAACTTTTTGACACCATGTTGTTGTTTTTCACCAAAACTTTGAACAGATCTGCTGCTCAGATTTCACAAACATTCATTCAAACTTCCTTGTCGAGTGTACATGTATGTGATCTCTCCTCAAACACTTTTCTAATTCAATGATTCCTGTAACAATGCATTCCCCCCCCCCCCCCAACAGCTCCCTGCAGGCGCTATATTTACGGCTGGCAATGTGTTTTCAATAGACCTCCACAGCTCCAAAATAGCTGACTCAGCTGACGAATGCCAATGCCTGCCTCAACTGCTCCAGAACATGAACAAGGCCAGTCTCTGGCTGTCACAGGAAAAACCCATGGCCGCATGGGTTATCAACACACAAGACCCCGGAGAGGAGCCCATATTGATTGCTCCACGTAGTTGAAGGTCACTCATTCATGGGCCCTCTGCTTCAGAAATTAAACTTGGATACCGTGGGATCTATAACGATTTTACCATACTATCTCCTCAAGGCATGCATATACATGTATGTATATTACATATGATATATATTTTCAGCATCTATTGTAGTGTATATTGCATGTGTAGGTTTGTGTAGAGCAGACTATTTTAAAGTACTATAAAAAGAGAATCTATGCAGACAGAATGACGATTTCTAGTGGTTATAATACCAATCATTTTAGGATTTTTTGGGGGAAAAATAAGATATTTTATAAGGAAAAGTGCTCTCAATGCTCAATGAATTGCAATATGCAGACAAAACAAAAATCACTAAAAATAAACGATATTTGGCTTTTAACTGTTCAGCTGGCTAATAGAATTGAAAAGTACTTGTTTTTGCATTGTGTACATTCTCATGATGCAAATTTCTTGATGAATTGCAGCTTTTAAACTATTCTGTCCAACATTTTAATCTTAAATCTTAAAAACTTAATCTCAGCTAGTGAGCAAATTTCTTCCACTCATTTTGTGTAACTGAGACGAGGACTAAGTCAAATGATAATTTAATGTCTGCTCCCGTAGAGCAATTATGATGCAGCAGCCTCCTTACCCCATTCTATAAAGTTTGTCATGCTCTTCTCACGCCGGAGGGTTGAGGAACTGCACTCATCATGAAGCAGCACAAGTACGTCCAGTAAACTTTCCAAGCTCAGGGTGTCCCCCTTGGCGCCCTGCACACCGCTCAGGTAGAGCTTCTCCAAGCGCTTCAGTCGAGCCTCCACCTGGTTAGCCATGGCTGGGAGGCCTCCGTTGGTCCCGCGCAGCGGACAGTCACGGGAAGGAGCAAGTTCTCTATCACAGCCAAGTTTACCGGTCAGTGCTGGTGATATTTAAAAATACCTGCAGTGAAAGCAATCACACAGATTGTGTGTGTGTTAGAAGCAAACATGTGTTTGCCTTCTTTGGTATTGTGATTCATATTACATGTTCATTGATTTGCTGAAGTGTATACATAGGGCTCTCTTCAACGACCTGGGATGGAAAATCTGAAATAGGCTCATAAAGTTCTGCATGAATTATCATACAAAACAATTGCTATCTCGATGCTTGTTACTTCAAGTAACCTTTGAGATAAACTTGTTTTATAATAATCAAATTATAAAATATACAATCATAAAGTTCCTGTAGTCACCTTCATTTTAAAATCCTAATTACACAACTATGCTCATGATGGGAAATCATGCAAACATGTCTAAAACAAAATATACTCAGGCAACAATACTCCCTGGAAAAGATAAAGACTCCTGACCTGTTACATACATGTAGATACCAATCACATCTTTTTTTATATATGTGTTTGTTAATTTTTTTTTTCAATAACACATACACACATATAGATCTACACACACAAACAAAGAGGTCTTCATTTCTGAACATTAACACAAAATGAAGGCATAACTCCAAGGCAATGATATTTGGCACAGCACTTTTCATCTTTCTGCATCTATTGCATAAAATGCTTCAAAGCATACAATCCTAATACCTCTTATTGAATTACTGCACTTTTCCATAAATGCTCAGATCCCACCTTTTCATTACAAAGGCCTTTACAATCTTAACAATAAAAAACATAACGTTTCTGGAGATGCAAATATTAATATGACTGTATCAAGTGTCCACTGCGCCATTCTTAGACCCAGCACTAAGGTAACCTGTACAGTGTACAAGTGTAAGTACAATGTATGTTTACCTAAAGCAATATTTAAGAAAAAGAAAAGTGACTCTCAATACATTTGCTTATAGTACAACCTCAGTTATCCATCTACAAATTATCAAGACGGTCCGACATGAGGCCACCACATACATGTACCATATAATTATGAGAGATATGCTCACTGTATGTGACACTTTCTAGCATGTTCTTCTGGGCACAGATACGCATGTCAATATCAATTTGTACATCAATGTATGATTTTTTGCAAATTATTGTCATGTTTCAGATGACACAGAAATGAAATGCAATGTGATTTAACAATGATTCTCATTTGTGTTTGTTGAACATTGACCAAAAATAAGATTGTGATCACTACTCGTTGAATACTGCCCATGTATGATACCACTGCAGTGCACTGCCAGATGATTATTGCATCATCTAATGCAATGTCTCTTGCAGAAAGTATGACTTAACCTCAAAACGTGTGCACAAATTTTGCACATTTTTTCAAGTTTCACCAAAAAATCATTCACAGGAAAAAAAGTCTACAATTATTGGACTTGTGGCATTGAAAATGCTTGAAACAAAACGAAATTCATAAGCCAGCCCACATCCAGGTATTACACAGATCCAGATAAGCCATGGCCAGATAAGCGAAGGTAGGGTGTGTTTATGCTCAATTTGCGAAGGCAGAATCAGCGTTTTGAAACGCTGATTCAAAACGCCGTTCACGGGACACTGTTTATGTGTGCATTGTTCATGTTCCACAGCATGTCTAATATAATTTTGATTGCTTTATTAACATGAACTGTAGACAGTGATGAGAAATACGAGTTTCTATTTCATTGACAAATTGTTGACAAAGTCGGAATGTATGATTATAATGAACTCTTCATGCATCAATGCATAGTTATGTCTGTCACCATGTACAGTAATGTACCAACAGGGAGCTCGAAGGATCAGCACCTGCAAATTGTGTTGCACGGCACGTAGAGTTATCGAAAGGTCGGCTGGCCTGGCGCTCTCATTTTCAAGTGAACCGGAAAGGCGATGGAGATGATGTCATTTAAACGCGTTTGTGGTGCTTCCCCGTCAAACGTGATTAGTCAGAAACGCCGATCGTAAACGCACCTTTTTGTGCGTTTTGGATCGGCGTTTTGAATCAGAGTTTCTAATTCTATCAAAATGAGCATGAATGCAACAGCGTTTTGCACTAATCACGTTTCAAAAGCCTGATTTTGGCCCCAAAAATGGAAGCATAAATGCACCCTAGGTCTCTATGTTACATAAAGCACAAAGCAACTATGATTGTTTTCATATCTGTAGTCCACATATATTACAACATACACTGTTCATATGTAGTGTAAAGTTAGGTATCATTCTTTTTGTAATGTCTTTCTCTCTCTAAAAAAAAAAGGAACACTACTAAAATCAAATGTATCTTTACTGCTCGGGTGCATGAAAGGCTTCCTTTTATGCACTCACACACAAACACACACACACAAACACACAAACAGCTTATACGGAGCAGAGTAACAAATAATTTTTGAAGAAATCGTTGACCATACAACTATTTTATGCAGAAAACAAATAAAGGGTACAGTATTATGCAATAACAATCAGTCATATGATCTGGCCAGCTATTTTGAGATGACATTTACATGACAATTTGAGTACAATGCAAGTGTTTACTCTACATGTCTGTATCCTTGGTGCCAAAAGCACATGATGCATGCATTGGCTGCCTCAACATGGTTTGACTTCAACCGTATCAAGGTTCTACACTCTGGCCAAAGCCCTATCAAATGTGATCTGCTGCTAATCATAGCAATCTGTGCTAATCCCTGGAATACTGAAATTTCAATGTAAATTTGAAATGGCAACTGATTGCTTTTGGTTGGCATTCCGTAGCTTTAGTATTCTGTTGAGAGGCCCAGCCCAGAACAGTCATGACATGTGAGGTATCTCAGCTCAATCTAAAGGCAGCAATACATTCATTTGTGGGTAAATTTTCAAAGTAGTCCCATAGGAGTTTTAATGGTGTCATTTACACAAAATACAGTCCGCAAACTATCATGATGCAGGTAACATTGCCCACAAAATTTCAAACATGATAAAAAGCCATGCCATGGGTAATCAGGATCTTGTTAAGATGCTCTGGTATTATCAGTTTTCAGTACCAAGATTACAACTTTTGTTCGTTTGTTTGTTTGATTTCCATCTCAGATGACGGCTGGATAGCCCATATCAGCTGCAATAGTTGGTCTTTCATGGAGTCTAGTTGGATATTAGGGGGGCCCACTTCACAAGGTTAAACACCCTGCTCTTTACAATTAATAAATGAAGGGGGATCTTTCGCATGTATGAGTTGTGATTCTCTCACACGAGGGACCTCCATTCTATGTCCTATCCGAGGGACAGAGTTTTTTGCCTCTTATCAGAGGGGACAGTACGATTAAGCACAACACTGCTCGGTGAGACTCAGGAATTGGATCCTTCAGATCAAGAGGTAGATCTAGATGTGCTACCAACCAAGCTAACTCACCGCCCTTTACTGATTACAAACTGTCAACTTTTGTTCTAAAATGGACACCTTTTGTATCACAAAAGTGTGAAATAATGCTGTGGGCTTGTGATGACACTATTTCAGTTGGGTAATGGCAAAAATGTAAAATGTTACCCCCAAAAGGTATGCCACACATGCAATATCCATCGCGCGGGAGTGCATGCGATTCAATACTTTTGCTACTGTAAAAGTGGATTTTTTTCGCGCTGGGCCGGGTAAGAAGAGTTTGGCGTGTTTTTAATTTCGCAGAATCATAACATCACGCACAGGAACTTATGGCAAGCAAAAATATTTGTGTGCCTTTATTTTAGCGCTAGTTTCTGGTTACGCGAAATGCATGAAAATTTCAACACCGTGAAAACTTCCACTTTTACAGTATTTAGCACATTTTGATCATTACCTTGAACCTTGAATGAGTACTCTCCCAAGAGCGAAGACGCTGTCCATACTGTTTATTACTACTAGAGTCTATTAACATTCTACCTACCCACCACTGAACGGGGAGGGTGCTTAAGGAATAAAACTACGTAAAGGCATACGCGTAAGCATGCGATCGAAATTATATTACACATTTTACTCATAATAGATCTACACCAAATTTTGAGCCCTTCTGAAAATTATGTTTCATCTCTGAAGATATTGCACTTAACTATAGCGGCCTACATTTTAAGAACTGTGCTGTGCAAGTAATACATGTGTTCGTTGCAACTGCCTATCAAAAACATCTAACAGTCCTCACTGCCACCTGATCATCCACAAAAAAAAACAAACAAACAAGTGTCGTGTCCCAACTCTCAGAATCATAAAGCTGTAGAATCCATGTCATGCCCCAAAATGGTGCTAGGCCTACTGCTAGTTCAGCAGTTCTAATCATGCTAATGAAGTTAGAAGGATGGACTGCTTAGCTGCTTGCATTATGACAGGCAAATCATTTAAACTGTTGTCACTAAAGACAGATTCTTGTGGCATCTAGACTATATGGCTTCTTTTTCACTGCCTCATCACAGGGCACATTAAACTAGAAATCTAAGTTTCATGTGACAGATCAGAGTTGGCATCCTATTCCTCCTATCCTGTACCTAGCCTCTCGTTTACATTTCTTTATCTGTTGCTAGATCTAGCCAACAACATTAATCTCTTCAACTACAGATGTATAATTTATTAGACATTTCATGGGCTCAACTATTCAAGACGCAGTTATCGTGGTGATACAGAAAGATGAATTCACAACGAAGACTCGTAACGTATCGACAGCCAAAGAAGCCACACACAACCAACCGTATACATACACAGCACTATGCACAGTGCGCCTGCACACATACCACACAGACCGGCTGGACGGTGTGTCGACTGTCGAGCACTCAGCTCCGTGCTTGCCCCTACCGGGGCCCTACCCATAATTTAGAGCGATCACAACCACATACTACACTCGAGCCTCAACAAATGTACAAAGTAAGGTCTAAACATACTTCCAAAGGAACGGTTTTGATATCAGCATAGTCCAGTCAGCTTTGCCAATGTCCATCCAACGGCATCCGGCATTCTGTCCCGCTGGAAAATGCCTGAAAAATGTTAATTCCCCGATCTCCTCCGTGCGATCGCGCGAGAAGCAGGAAGACAGTGGAAAGTTGGAAAGATGGCCGAGCAAAGTCCGTCACACGCGCGTTGCATTCTGGGTATGGTATGGGTGAAATTTCCGGATATTTTTTATTTCACTGATCCAGCGGCTCTCTGCGATGCGCCTGCCTCTAGAACCCAAGGCACCTTGTACACAGTATGTATTGTAAAACCCTACACTAACTACAGTCACAACTGCAAAATTCTGCGATGTACAGTCTTGTGATTTCAATTTAAGTGTGTTTATACGATTCACATACAATGTACTAGAAAAAGAATATTTTGTCAACCACAGCGATGCGTTATTATACAGACAGCGCTGTGGTCAGGAGAAAAATCTAGAGCGTATAGTAAAAGAACATGGATAGGGGCCTAAGTTTTGTTTGTGATAAAAAGGTTCTATTCACTATCTTTAAAAAAAAATATAAAAAAAAATATATATATACATAAATACATACATATATATATATATATATATATATATATATATATATATATATATATATGGAAAGTTTGCTGGAAAAATGAACCTTAGATTCTTTTACCGTATCGATGTAAGGTCCAATGTCAATACTAATACAATGTATGGATATTTTGTTGTGACGTCATTTCTCGTCTTTGTGTCTGTTATTTTTTTCTGCTTGTTTGTTTCATCTCACATCTGTACTCAAACCGTAGGAAAAAAGTGGGGAATATATCGGATGGAGAAAATGATAACTCAAAGTTACTTTATTGAAAGACTTGTAAACTTTACAGGGTTTGCTGAAAGGCATTATATACCACTTGTAGATGAAACAAAAACCCAGCTTTAGTGCTTCAAAATAGTTCTAAAATGTGAGTTAGGGATAGAAACAACAAGTGCAAAAATTTGAATCAGTATTATTACTGTTAAGTATTGTTAAATATATATACAAAATGTGAACAACAGTTATAATAAAAATGTTTCTAGGCTAAACCGTCTACAGTTATGGTTTAGTGAGAAAAATATTAATAATAATATCTCCTTATATTTTAGGCTTTATTGGGAACTTTTTACATGGTAGGATGTTTTGTGATACAACCAAGATACACATATGCATTAAATGTGATATCTTGAACATTTTTTTTTTTCAAATCACTGCTCCCAATGGTAAACAGTACCTTTAAATCTAAAATTGTACTGAGGATGTCAATGCTGAAGATAAACAGTGCATGATGACGACTACGTCAATGATCACGAAGGTCGTAACTGTTGCATGGCGCATATTATAATGATATTTTTTCCATATTATCAAGTCACCCAGCAAGCCTACCTGATGTGTTTCTTGATTTCTTATACCAGCAGTAATAAAGTAATAAATGTAGATGAGGAGGAATCTTTTGTCTCAAGTTTTTTAATGAGTGAGATCAAGGCTGGGCGGAAGACCAAGGGAAAAATTGGAGATGATGGATGGTTGTAGTGACGACGAGGATGATAGCTAGAGGCTTACTGAAACTATAATGACAATATAATCACTACCAAGTGCATAAATAATGATAATGATATCAATAATGATGACGATAATAATGTAATAGCAATAATGATAATGAAACTACTACTATTCACTACTATATACTACTACTCCGAAGTAACATTTCTCAAGATAGACTGTTACCGTGGAACGGCCGAACAACAACAACAACGGCAATGCTGTCACTGAAGACGGAAATATGAACAAGAGATGGCAGCAAATAACAATTATGGCTTACCGCAATACAGATCTCGAGCCTTCAAAGATTCTCCGTAGACACATTGTGTTGAAAATAGGAAACTGAAAAAAAAAAAATAGATAGATGGATAGATAGATAGATAGATAGATAGATAGATAGATAGATAGATAGATAGATAAATAAATAGATAGATAGATAGATAGATAGATAGATTGATAGATAGATAGATAGAGATAGATAGATAGATAGATAGATAGATAGATAAATAGATAGATAAATAGATAGATAGATAGATAGATAGAGATATAATACACATGAGATACACGAAATATTCAGTGTCATCCGCGATTCATATCTTGTTAGACAAAAAGCTAATGATTTAATTCCAGCCGTGAAATTTGTAAGGGGGCGGTCTGATGTTGAAACTCCGCTCAGAGGTCCATAGGATGACCATGCCCCTATAAAGAAAACATTTATGACACAATGTCATGTCAGTCCTCTTATGTAATTCTCAACATAATATGAAAATTATAGTTACATTGACAATCAGCAATAGAAGAATGTTGCCAATTTTCCTTTAACATAGGATCCATAATTGTGTAAAAGTGTGCAGTTGGGTGAATTAGTACAGTACTCTCTAAATTCTTTAGATTAAGACGAGGGACCAATTCGAAATTAGATTGAAAATCCCAGTCTAATAGATTTAGAAGTCAGTCTTTTTTTGTCAACCGAAGAAAAGAATAGTGATGAAACTTGTATGAAATGACAACATATACTACAGATGCAAGATAACGAACAGATGCTTTACATGACTAACCATTCTGTTTGTTTGCCTGTTTCCATGTTTGTTGTTTGTTTGTTTGTTTGTTTGTTTTTTGATGTGTGTGTGTTTGTTTTATACAGAAATTACGTAATATTGCTGGTCAATGTGACCCCACGTTTCGACAAAATTATGCACATACAAATAAGACACGAAGGGTCACGATCTGACCTATATGCATGTAAGTACCTACACGTTTTAGTAATTATCGTCAATTAATGATATAACAAAAACATTTCACATTATACACAAACTGACGAGAATGTTTCCAAGCAACTGTTACAATATATACACTGTCAATGAATTGTGAGATCCGTTTACGTAATTGTGTAATCACATGTCATGGTACAAAAAAAACAAAAACAAAACAAAACAAAAAAACGATGTATACATAATCATGGTAATCATCATCATTATAGCACAGTATTCATTCATTTATTCATTTTCCATATCCAGCAGAAACATATACATAACTTTACAGAAATTGAATACATATTTTACAGAAATTGAATACATAAAATACATCACAATGTATAATAAAAGAAATGTATAAGTTTGCAGAATAAGTATAAGGATATGCTGGAAATGAGGAGGAATGCTAAAAAGTATTCTATTCTCGACTGTCGTCAGACAGAAATCCTAGATAAATGGTGGCGCTGTCATAGTGATATGAGCAGAGCCGTAAGGTTCTGGATATGATTCTCTGTTGCAATAACCATCGCTGATATGTGGGTCAGTCAGTGTGTCAATTTTAAATTAATTGTTAGTATCGTCGTCTTGATAGACGCGGTTTTGGTAAGTTGGAACAGACTATGTTACAAGTTGTTCAACATAATATCAATTATATTATATACATACATCATGCGCACAATTATATTTACCCTGTATAATACTACATTGTAATCATATTTGTTTGCGTATGGTTACCTATGTTTTAGCCACGGGAATAGACTGTATTGTTCTAACAAAGTTGCGCGTATCACTATCAACGTTACTTTATCGTTATCAATACTGAGGTTTACCGGTGAAAGGGGAATACAATGGAGTAAATATGCGATTATGGCGTTGCATGAAATCTGTAACGACATATATTCCTCGAGAATGGGCCTACAGTCGAATCACGGTTTTTATCGTTCAGCCGTGTAAACATGCGCTTTAAAATGAAACCATGACATGGAAAAGAATATCGAGATGGTTATAACAAAAATCAAGAAAACTTTATTTAAAAAAAAAAGTCCTTGAACGTTGGCTTCAACATTCACAGTGATTAAAACTTGTATAGTATTGTTTATCAACTTGAATACTCTGTTGTGCTCGCCTCTTTATGTATTGTGTTGTGTGTTGTTGTTGTTTTTTATTCTTTATTTTCCTTTAGGCTGGTCGAGTCTCGTAGTCGCATTTACGGTACGTCCTCATGCGATAATCGTCATCCTTGCCGTTGTTCTTGGTGACAGAGCAATCGGGAACTAAATAGCGATGTCCTGGTGGACTTGGAGTGCGGGTGTCGTTTTCATACGTATTCGACGAGCTCGAGAGATTCGCGCCGTCATTCGATTGTGTCGACGCAGAGTTCGCTGACGCAGCGTCCGCTCCAATGACGTAATTGTTTTGACGCTGCGTTGCGCCTGAAGGATCCTCTGCAGCCCTGCGTGCTGCGGCAATGACGCGCAAGGGCAGGGGAGGCGGAGGGGGTGGAGGTGGAGAAAACATGCTTCGCTGGCATCGACGGCCGAAACAGATGACGAAGCAGCCGAAGACCGACAGCGTGAAAAGCACTATGACGTAAGCGATGACGAGCGTACCTAAACCCGCATAAACAAAACAAATTCGACAGTAAACATTTTTTTTTCATTGGTGTGAAAACATCCTGCATGAAAATTGCAATATCATACGATAGGTGTGTAATCACTATCCCTCTCCCTTCAGGTTGACAAGCGGCAATGTTTTACAGAAAACCAAAATGCACCATCAAGAGTAGAATAGTGATTCGAACTCGAGTGCTTTCGATATTCTCTGTCTTTTTCACGAAGTCATCATGACAATATTAGCAATCCCCGTGAGTAACGTGCTGTGTCCGGAGAATCGGCATTTTGTGTTAATGACTGGAAATGAATGATGGCAGTACTACCGCACGTTCCACTTCACTACAATACAGAGACTACACGTAATGCAGGAGGTAGAAGGTTATTACTTTCAAGCTTGCAATATTTTTGTTTTACAACGTTATAGCTTTGTTCGCTAAAATTTATGCATCTTTTCACAATCATTTTTTTTTCTTATCACTTCGGCAATTACTAGTGATGTCTGATCCATTGATTTCAGTTCGGAGCATAACAATTACGTCGTTAGGGAGGACGCTGAGCCCGCGTTAACATGATAGAATGGCAGTACTAATCGTTCGAACTCGTTAAAGCATAATGAAAATTATCCTTACGTAATGTCCGTTTATACAGTGAGTGATATGCAACAAAAATAGACATACTTCTGATGTAATCGTTAAGTTTGTTGGTGTATTAACATTTTGTTTGTTTACTGGTACTCACTGCCATCGGATCTGCTCTCCGCAGACAATGCGGGAGAGAGCTGCTGAATGGCCGTCACTGCACGAAGGGCATGCGAGCTCTGAGACGCTGGGTGACGCAGGCTGGTGGCTATGCGTCGGCCGAGTTGTCCCGCTAACTCGGCATCGGCCTCGGTGTCGGTAGACTAGAATGAGAATCAGTCATGACGACGGGTCATCGCAGGCGTCAAAAAATGGTTTACGATTTCTTTCCAAAACTGTTGTATCATTTAGAATTTTCAGTGCGTCATCTTATTCGAAACTGTTTATTTTTAAGTCCAAACACAATAATTATTGATATCACTAGACAGTTGTTGCAATATTCAAGATTTAAACTGAAGTCTGACAAATCGAACTCCCAAATTTCTGAGAAATCATTTCACACGAAGTTGCGATACATGTAAGGTAATTTCTTGTTGTTTCGTTGGAGTGAAGACTTGTCATTGCGCAATTCGCCTCTCACACTCAATCTAAATGTTTAGGGAACAACTTTTTGGGGAAAATAGTCTTCCCCTTCCTACCAGAGATAGATCGATTGAATTCGATGCCTCGTTGTTTCTGCGACAGATGATAATGACGGAGGATCTCTCGGCAGCCGAGTGGATTTCCGAAAGCTGTCTCAGATCGCTGCACACTGTATCAATCGTCATTCCCTGAAGTCAGAAATAGCAAATTTCATCAGCCCAATAAATGAATTGGTAGATGAATTTATGACTAAATTGTCGTTTGAAGAAAAAATAAATAAATTGGAGGTAGTATCTAATGTTTACGCTACGTTATCATTGTGCCGGGTCGTCTGCTAATCATTATACTTTTCATGTATACTGCTCTATTCTTTTCAATTGTTTGTCATCATGCTAATCGTATAAATCTGCAAGTCTAGATAATTGTTTTCTAAATAATCTTCTCAAAGTTAATATGTATACAGTAACTGTCATTACTTTCTGACATGAAAATTAAATCTCGTATCTTCTTTCTTTCTTATCATGTAATGCTCGTTTATTATGCACCAAAGCGTGAGTCCGTGTGGTAACGACGAAGAAACACATTGTTTAAAAAAAAATCCAATTGAGTAGAATGCTAAACATTTGCTGCAATATTATTTACTTCCAATGTCTATCGAATTAGGTTGAACCTAGTCGTTACCACTGGCATTTCCCACACGTTGAATGTGAGTAGTAAGTGGATACAAGCATCGGAGGAGTAATGTTCCCCGCTAAAGTCACAAGCAGTCCCGGAATCGGCGTCAAGGAGTTGGTAGGTCTCCTCGCTGGCTTCAGGCACGACGATGGCGCTATTCCTCTTCGCAGCGGGCAATTTTTTGCAGGTCCCCCACGGTCTGCACGGCGGGGTGAAGCAGTCGCCCTCTGGTATGGGCACGCAGACGGAATTGTCGGGACAGCGAAACAGAGACTCGTCGTCCGCAGCGGTCAGGTAAACATCGTTAGCCGCCGAAGCTAAGCAGAGAGATGGTCCGCACCACACCTGAAGAATAGATTGTATAATTTGTTACCACTTTTAAGTTATGGCATCCCACGTGTCAACACTTACACCTCAAATCAGGCATGCTGATGATTATCACTGCACGACTACCGTCACATGAGGATTTTTTTACTCGAATAATATTGATAGAAGTAGTACTTGAACATGATGATAGCAAAAGAATGAGTAGACAAACATATATACAACCTATTCAAGAGAAATAACAACAAAATCCAGACTGTAGAACTCAAATGACGTCAATGCAGATGAAATGACAAACAGGCCTACATGACTTACAATATTGTATGGTTGCTTCGTTGGCGGTCCCATAAAACAAATCGCACTCAAAAACTGAAATTAGCAAAGATTACCAAAAAAAAAAAAAAATGCCATGCTGTCGAATGATTGGATGTTCTTGTCATTGGTATACAATAAGCACATAGAGAAATTGTAAACCTCTCGCAAAATGTTGCTCGTATAATATGTAGTTACCTTGGTGCAGGTAATTTCCCCGTCCTCACAGCGACAGCTGTTGCAGTCCCGCCGCCAGGTCTTTCCGTGAGCATGAACGTGGCGCCCCATCTTACAGGGTCTCGGCGCCGGCTCGTAGCCAACGACTGGGGGATGGAATCGTGAACAGGTGATTCGACTCATTAAGTGGCTTTTCAGTATTAAAGCTGGTCAGCTTGAGATGACCACCTAAGCACCTACATACATACTCCTGTTCCATATACACTTACTTATCAAAGACGTCAAGGTGCTAATCCTGCTGAAACTCTGGCTTCTATTAAACTAAAGTAGGATTTGTTGACAATGGCTGATTTCTTTTGTCTGAGGTACAAACTTTTGGAAGTAATCTTCAACGTGCTGCTTAATCTGGTTTAGGGTCTAGTATGTCCATTGTGTATCACATTCAACGGCGGGCGCGGCCATGTGAGTGGAAAAACGTAAGTGAGTGAATGGGCCCTATCTACGTATCGGCGTAACTTTGAACACGTTTCATAGTTTGCCGTTCTTGAAATCAGTGTCAAATAGACTGTTGTTTCTTAATTAGTCACAAACGGGAACACGTGCAAATTGGTGAACTCTTTATGTTGTGATATCAATGGCTAGAAAGTGCCTGACTTCTGAGGTGTCTGATGCCGAAAGCACCGTGGTCTGTAGGTGCGAAATGTTTCTTTTTGAAAAGTCTTGGCATATACGTAAAATAAGCCTTTAAAAAAGTACACTCTGTTTCGAGCAAAAGGACGTTGGACTTAACAGCTCCTGAACAATGAAGGCTCTGTAAAATCTCAAAGAAATTGCAGCTTTGCTGTTTTGTATTAATAATGGAAGGAATACTATGTGTTTTATGGGATCTTGTCTGTCACTGTTGACAGTTATTTGGCATGTGAAATGTCATCTGATCGCAAAAAAGGAGAAAAACTCCAACACTGTTTGTAATACGTTGATTTTAGCCGTAAACAAGGAAAAGTAGAAATTACGCGGTGCGTTATGTCCCCGCCGGAAGTAGCATTTAGTAGCAAAATGTACAATATAGGTAAAAAGATCAAGGTCAAAGAAGTCAAAGGTCAAAATTCTGTGTAGAAGTTTTAAAGCCCTCACCTAGTGCCATCACATAAAGCAAACGGAATCGAAATCGGGTTAGAAATGGCAAAGGAGTAGCATTTTGTAGCCAATGTACAATATAGGTAAAAAATCGAGGTCAAAGGTCAAAGAAGTCAAAGGTCAAAATTCTGTGTAGAAGTTTTGAAGCCCTCACCTAGTGCCATCACATAAAGCAAACGGAATCGAAATTGGGTTAGAAATGGCGAAGGAGTAGCATTTGGTAGCAAAATGTACAATACAGGTAAAAAATCAAGGTCAGAGGTCAAAGAAGTCAAAGGTCAAAATTATGTGTAGAAGTTTTGAAGCCCTCACCTAGTGCCATCACTTAAAGCAAACGGAATTGAAATCGGGTTAGAAATGGCGAAGGAGTAGCATTTTGTAACCAATGTACAATATAGGTCAAAAATCAAGGTCAAAGGTCAAAGAAGTCAAAGGTCAAAATTCTGTGTAGAAGTTTCGAAGCCCTCACCTAGTGCCATCTAATAAAGCAAACGGAATCAAAATCGGGTTAGAAATGGCGAAGGAGTAGCATTTTGAAGCAAAATGTACAATATAGGTCAAAGGTCAAGGTCAAAGGTCACGACTGAAATTCTGTGTAGAAGTTTCAAAGCTCCCATGTAGTGCTATCATATAAAGCAAACAGAATCAAAATTGGCTCATAAATGACAGAGAAGTAGCAAATTGAACATTTTGATCACACACGGACGCACAGACGGACAGACGGACGGACGGACGGACAGACAGACAGACGGACGGACGGACACACAGACACACACACGTACGGAGCCCGTTTCATAGTCCCCTGCTCGAACTCGTTCGGCGGGGACAAAAACTTCAAGAAATGCTTCTTACTGGAAGACATTTTCGAGACATTTCGCAAATCAAACCTAATACCAAACAGATAAGCTTTCAGCCATTGAGAATATGAAGGTTCCACTTGAAAGATTAACCCCCCTTCCGTGGAACTGGGGCGAATTTGTATCATTTGTTAGAAGACATCACATCACAACGAATTATTGAATCGTTCTTCAGTCCTGAAGAATATTGCTCGGTTGTGTGCATTCGACGGGGAGAATCATGCGGGAGCAAGTCAGCAATATCTTGCGTTAAGTTTTTCTCATAGATTGGTCTTTAACTCTGTCATGTGTAAATGTCTTGATTACCTTCAGAGCACGTGGATCCTTCTCTACCGAGTGGACACTGGCATGTGAATGAAGCAATGCCATCTACACACGTGCTACCGTAAGTACACGGGTTCGACAGACATTCGTTGATATCTAATAAAGAAAGGAAAAGACAAAAGCAAAATGCACTTATACTTGCAAGCGTTCTCATGACCGTTTTTCCCCTAGTCTAAGTACAGTGTAAATGTACGACAACAACCCTTCAGTTCAATCAAAATTCCACTAGAATGTTTTCCTTCCTATTTGTAATTGTCAGCGGGTATCATCTTGTACTTATCCAAAACTTTTCCTTGCTTTTTGTCTTCATCCTCAACACTGTGAACATTTTTACTTATTATGTTACAACAGTAAAATCTTGATTCTTTCCTTAACACTTCTATACAGCGAAGCCTTCCTTTCCCGTACGGTGTCATGTCTACGTGATTTGCAATCGCCCTGAGCACTCAAAAGTTGGAATTCTATCAAACTCACTCAGAACATGTGAGTCAATATATTGATTGGGTCTTTGATTTTCTGAAATAATTTTTCGAACTTCTCACAGTAATGGAGTTGCCTCACCTTCTCCTTGACGACATTTGTATGCAAATTTCATGAAGACCACGTGGTGTGGTCTTTATTCCGGTTGTTTTGTTTGTTTGCTTGTTCTTTAAAGACAAGAAAGTAGAAATCGTACTTATCCTGCAGTCCGGGCCTGCGAAGCCGTCTGCACACTGACAGAGAAACCAGTTGATGCCGTCAATGCACTTTCCTCCATTGTGGCACGGATTCAGGCGGCAATCATCCACGTCTTATCAGAAAGATAATCACAGGAATGAATTTTAAAAAAAAAATGAGAAAATTTAATGTGATTCAAAAAAATACATCGTGATACAAAACAGCGTCATTGTCAGATGGAATCGCATGATTGCCATTTGGTAACTTTGATTAGACGTTACAAGACAAAAAAAAAATCTTAAAATTGTTTAAAAAGGCACCTTCGTGGTGGATTCCTTTTTTGTTTATTTATCGCTGTTCATGTTCACATCGTGTCATATTTGTCTTTTACAAAACAAAATTAGGCTTATTTCTGATTGAGGATGAATCATGCCACCGACCCAGTCAGGTATGGTGCCGCTTTCCTCTAATCATCCATCATAATGCATTAGATTTAGAGCAGTGGCTATACACTGCACGACGACTTCACAGGGATGGCGGGAAACATTAAACATCGCGAAATCAAAGAGGGAAAGAAGAGAAAGAAAGAGAAAGGGACATAGATCAGGGCCGGCAGAACCGAGGGGGCGGGGGGGGGGGGGTTCGCCCCCAATTTTTTTTTTTTTTTTTTGGTTTTTTTTTGCTTTTAGCTGATGAAACCCGGAAGTGGCACCAGAAGTCTGAAGTGCCCCCCCCCCCCCCCACTTTTGAAAACGTGGCGCCGGCCATGTAGATAGACAGAACAAGAGATTGGGAATGGTAAAGACACAGAGACAGTGAGGGATGGAGACAGAAGCTGAGAAGATGACAACGTCCGCTCTCACTAATGTTACACCGCGGTCCTTCGAATCCATCTTTGCAAATGCAGGTGAACACCTCCCCACTCGGAATGCACGTGGCGCCATTCTCACATGGTTTCCCGGAACAACTATTGACCACCGCTGAAACAAGATTGGTGATAGGTGGAGATAAATGATTTTATTTTTAGAAAGCAAAATTCAAAGGGCACCGACTGTGAGACTTTCCCCCCAATCTTTGCCCAAATCATATACCTCATTCTCTTCCCTTTCCTGTCATACCTTACGTTCTCACACACTGTCAAAAAAGAGAATGAATTGACATCAAATGCAGATTGTGTACGGGCAATTTTCGTTATTCCGAAGTTTCGTTAATTAAAAAAGAGCGTTCTAACGAAGCTTCGAAAATACGAACTTTCGGAATATCGAACCTTAGTTCATTTTCGGATTAACGAACCTTCGAAATTACGAAATGTTGCCTTGCGTACAAATAGAATATACGGATTGAGGACCTAGGTTTCCTATACCATACAGATTTTGTACAATGATCATCGTTGTGCGTGTATTCTCTGGGCAGGGTGAAGGAGCTGTACATGTCACGATCACCAGTAAAATGCAGTCGGAGACATCAAGGAACGGGCGTCTCCATTATCAAACCTTTTGAATGAAAAGGCTCATGTGAAAAATCCATCATAGATGTACAATCCTATCGAGCTTATTCATGCTGAAATGTTGCATTTCTAGCAGCAACTACTAAATTGAGAAAACCATAGACCGTGGAGACGTAACAGAATATTGTCGGCTAATTCAAAATAATGCTCTCGTTATATAATTTCATGAGAAAGGGGTAAGTGGATCACGTCCAATTCTCTCTACAGGATACCACACAGTGGACACGTCAGAGCTCCTAGTGTTCCCCCGTAATAAATAAAAACAACATCTAAATTGAAGATATTGGCGGGGTTCGGACAGTATTAAGGGAGACTCACCTATTTGACATGATGTACCTTCCCATCCGGACGGACAGAGGCACATGAAAGCGTGGCCGGCATCGGTGCACACCCCTCCATTGACACAGGCGGTGGAATCACAGTGGCTCTCAACTTCATTGTTAGAGTAGGTTTGTTGTTGTTGTTCGCAAGAAAGAAACGTAATGTACACATTTTAGTTATTGCTAATACAAATACTTGGATTTTTCTTCACAGAATTGGTGTTTGATTTCAGCTCCCAGATAGCTCCGTGATTCAATGATGTGCTACAGTGAATCAAGAAATGTGTCGAACGTTTACTATCACGTAATCGGGCGGTTTTCAATGCATTATCTAGCACTATGATAGACATCTTTATGATTCATTCTCAGGATGTACTCACGGCGTTTGTATGACGCCGCTAAATATGTTGCTAACAATCCTCTTCAAATCGACTTCACAAGTTTATTGCAGTAAATGCTGTTTGACAAATGAGACACCCTTGTAAACTTCAATTCTATCCTGTTAACAACAGCTAAAGAGTACTTCTCAGCTTCCACGTCGAAGGCTCCTGAAAAGAAAAATTATGCTTCTAAATCATATTGCATTGTTCACGGTGTGGTTGGGACTTACGTGAGTTGCAAGTTTTCCCTTTCCACCGATGAGGGCACACGCAGACGAAGTCGGCGTGGAGATCAACGCAGGTGCCGTTGTTTCGACACGGAGTTGTGGCACATTCATCAGTACCTTGGCGCAATCACAGAAAGAGGAAACCGCACTCATTCTGGGAGCTCTGAGCAACGTTTCTCATACATAGAAAACTTTACCGCGACTTTACCGATGCAACGTCCAGAAAAAAAGCACAACAACAACAACAAATTCCTTGGCAAATTTGGAATTAAGCATAGCATCGACTTGTCATAATTCTACTCCAATCTCCGCCAGCATCTGGCTCCCCAAATGTGAATTGGACGCTTATGTATTGCTAGGAAACTTACGTCAGGTTAACTGAATGATCATTGTGAGAAAGGGTTCGGTTCAAAAGAATTTATGACTATACATGCCAAGTGACAGTTCAAACGCAGCGCTCACAACTGAAATGATTGATCAGTAATCAACGTCTCGTTGTTTGCTTGGTAAACATCAACTTGTTTGGATGCTTCTTTCCTTTCGTCGATGTGGTATTTACCAGAGAAAGAAAACCGTTCAGTCTAGCTGTATAGATAACGGCGCAAATAAGATCAAAGACAGTGGGGGAATATTCTTACGCGAGTCTTGACCCCTTCCCCAACCCCCAACCCCCCCCCCCTAAAAAAAAAAAAGAAAAAAAAAAAGAAAAGAAGAAATCAACTCAGCCTTAATTCAGAATTACATTGTCCACAGAAACTGAGACACTTGGTGCTGAAAATGAGTCTCAGAAGGAAAATAAGAGTTGGCTACCAGTAATGGGTGAGGAAGACACTAGCTGCCTATGTATGGGCCATTTTGATCTGCAATTCACGGGAACATTGTGACCCCACAAAAACAAACAAACAAACAAACAAACAAACAAACAAGTAAACAAACAAACAGCAAAGACGAGTAGGCAGTGGCGCCCTCTTTATACCAATGTGGCAGAATGTTCCCTCCCATCCAGACGGGCAGACACATTGGATGGCGAAACGACTGTTTATACAGGTCCCTCCATTCTGACAGGGGTCGCTCAGACAGTCGTCGATTCCTGCAAAGACGTGAACAACAGGAAATATTTACTGAACTCAAGGATATCGTAATATCAGCATAGATATGTAATTTCTTTTATGTACCCAGTGGCAAAATGTTCCAATATTCCGATCGGTGCAATAGACATCACAATGTGTATGTTATAAGGACTATTCATTGTAAAGCTCGGTTCGCTTCGAGTCAAGGTAATTCGATGCATGCTTGCAATGCTATATCAAACAAGCAAGCAAGCAAGCAAGCAAACAAGCAAACAAACAAACAAACAAACAAACAAACAATTTCTCACTCTCTTCTTCTATCCTTACTTTCCTGACAGTAGAGTCCAGTGTAGCCCGAGTGACAGATGCAGGTGAAATCTCCATCTTCATTGAGGCTGATACAAACACCGTGAGAGCCGCAGACATTGGAGGGACGTACCTCAATCCCGCCCTCAGCGCCGCGTGTTGACACGGTAATCGTACAACTATCGATGGCTGCAAGTTCGGGAATGTATAGCATGTATTGATTACTCTCAAACTTTAAATGAACTTTTCTTCATCAAACTCCAGTTCTACTTGTGAGTAAAAGAATCAAACTATTATACTGTACCATGTCTGTACTGTAGCGGAAGTATCTGTACGTGCCTACTATTTATAATGAACTTTCGATAATTATTACAAAACTTGAGCTTAGAGATTACGCACGCCACAAGTAGCCTGCTGCTCAAATAAGTATCTGTATCTCGAACGAGCGAACACAACTAAACAAACAAACAAACAATACAAACATTAAGACAACGATGCATTGAATGAACAGAATAGCAATGGTATTCTACAGTAACATTAAATAGAAGCAGTTCGTAACGAAAGCTACAGAATGTCATATCAGATCGAATTCAATTTTACAATGTAGTGGATGCGCATCATGTACTAGTATATAGAATTATTTTCTACCTTGGCAAGGTGATTCCGAGCACATCTTTTTCTCCTGCGAGCAATTTTTGCCCTGGAAACCTTCTGGGCATGCGCAGTAATAGTCTCCTAGCAGATTGAAGCAGTTTGCACCGTGCTGGCAAGGGTTCGGATCGCAGAGGTCAATGTCGTACTGGGGAAAAAAAAAGAAAACTAGTTTATCATATTATACTGCTAACATAAGTCTCTGCATGTCGAACAAACAAGCACAGACAAACAACTGCAAACATTAAAGATAACGATACACGCACATGTGAATATCTGTGTGTGTGTGTAATATATTGTGTAAATATATACATACAAAGAAAATTCCATATATTTTCACTTTTTTAGCATATTGAAAGAGCCTTTGAATCAGGGGAATATCATTACCTTTAGCATGTCAGTATATAACAGGTCGATGGAGTGCGCATACTTTTCATTAAAATCGAATTTTGTGGAATTCTCCTTATATTTTCTTTACATTTTTATCCATGATGAGTGACGTCATGAACTGTGGAAGTCTTCATATCCAGCGATTACGGCCCCAAAACTTTGAAAATCTATAACTTTTGAATCGATTGACCAATTTGTCCAAACGATCACTGATGTATTCTACTAATATCGCTGCCTTAATTCAACCCATGTTCATATCTGGGCTTTGGTGTCCATTAATATTGTTGACAAGTATAAAAGTGCCTATACAATAATTGTTCCTACTTAAGACTCATATTATCTACCAATCTAGGGGATATCCCGGAGTCCACGCGAATGCTGCAATTACAGATTTACGGGATAATACGGGATGAAGGCCTACTAGTTATTGGAAATTATGAAAATAAATGAAATGAAAAATGAAAAATTGCTTCAAAACAAATATGAAAAATTAACATTACCTGACAACGCTTTCCCGAGAAGCCGGGCTCGCAGTCACATTCGTACGCGTTGACCAGATCGTTACACTTGCCATCGTGCTCACAAGGGTTGCTGCTGCATTCGTCGATGTCCGTCTCGCACTCAACTCCCTCGAAACCCGGTCGGCACACGCACAGGAAGGAATTTATCAAATCCTGCAGATTTACAAAATTGGGACTGCACATAATTGTGATATACAAGTGTTGAAGTAGAGTGTACATATCCAATATTGGTGGAAATGAAACCACCTTCTTCAAACAAAAGAATGTCTATTCCTAAAATATAGTATTAGTGTTGTGTGCGTTATTCGTGAACGTTTTACATCCCTATACTCTAGTCATTGATCATCGACCTTACGACAGCCTGGCCGAATGACATGACGTCAGCAGTTTCATATATACATTGTACTTGATTGCACTTACATTTTCCCATGTCCGAACACAAAATAGAATATGTGAAATGTTTCGATTGTTGTCTTGTGGCGCTTGTAAACTGGAAAGAATAATATTTTGAAAGTCATTTCAAGGATAAGACGCATAAGTGAAAAAGAGAAATATGTTTTATTATGCTTGTCTCATATACAAATTAAAGGCATAATTTACCATTTGCAGATGAAACAAAAACCTAGCATTAGTGCTTCAAAATAGTTTAAAATATGAGATAGGGATAGAAACAACCACTGTAAAAATTTGAATCCCTATGATCGATGTTAAGTTTGTTAAATACACAAAATGTGAACAATAGTTATAATAAGACTAAACCGTCTACAGTTACGGTTTATTGAGAAAAACACTGATATCTCCTTATATTTTAGGCTTTATTGCAAAAATTTTATATGGTAGGATGTTTTGTGATGCAACAGACCTACATATATGCATCAAATGTGATATCTTGAACATTTTTGAAATCACTGCTCCCAAAGGTAAACTGGACCTTTAAAATGATGCGGTTGTGGTAGCAGACACATGATAGCATTATTGACGCTACACTTATTCAACGATACTTTCGACTTTGGAACCCTGTCGAAATGCTTAACCCCACTGTTTATGAAAGTCATGAACACGAAATTAACTAGATATACTTAGGGTTACTTCTTCCTTATTATCAACGTTGTATAGGTACATGTCGACGTAACAGTCAGGAACGTGGTAAAATACCCTAAGCATGGATGCGTCAATGTTTCAAAACAAAAATCCTCCAAACTAATTGCTCGTTGTAACTCTGCATGCACCTACCATGCAAGTGGCGCCGTTCAGACAATGCCCCACACAATCGTTGGCATCTAGGAGGGGGAACATAGAGATCATAATCAATTAAAAGACAACAACAAAACAGCACAGGAGACATTTTACACCTGAGTCTATAGCTAACTTGTATCTAATCGAATGTTATCTACACCAGTGCTCTACCACTTTGCCGACAACATGGCAAATAGGAAGTTATTATATACATAAGTGAAAGTGCTCTTTGTTTTGCGTTGCCCTTGCATGGTAAATGATTTGAATAGCTTTAAAGTTGAATCATGTAAAGAGTGATATTAAAACTTTAATGAACAGGAAGTATGTTTATTCTTGAGCATGAAGAAAACACACTCAATCGTCGTTTCGTTATGGTTGGTTTTGTGATTGTTTGCTGATTGATTGGTTAATTGGTTGATTGATTGATTGATTCATTCATTGATTCATTGATTCATTCATTGGTTTGTTGGTTGCCATTGTTGATTGGTTGATTGATTGATTGATTGATTGATTGATTGGTTGGTTGGTTGGTTGGCTGGTTGGTTGGTTGGTTGGTTGGTTGATTGATTGATTGATTGACTGATTGTTGTTGTCGTTGTTTGTTGTTGTTTGTTGTTGTTGTTGTTGTTGCTGCTGCTGTTGTTGTTGTTGTTGTTGTTGTTGTTGTTGTGTTTTTTTTGTTTGTTTTTTTTGTTTTTTTTTTTTTTTTGCTGATGGTAATATTCTGTTGTGATCACTCACTGACATCACAGTCCTTGCCCGTCCATCCGGGCTGGCAGTCGCACAGATAGTCGCCGACAAGGTTTCGGCAGCGGAAAGCGAACACACACGGCTGGCCCATGCATTCATTCGAGTCTGAGACGAAAGAACAATGAAGTCTATTTATATATCTATATTAGGTTACGTTCGGAACGAACATGGTGGAGAGGGTATGAGCTATCAGTCATGTGCTCCATAAACATTATGTGAAGACCTTAATCACCTTAATTTCGTCAGTAATCGCATTTTGTCAGATTATGCGACCATTTTTTGTTGTGCCGCTCAATCCAATTATCTTTAATCCATTCAGCTGTTCTGTAGCTAACATTATGGAATCGACACAACATGAATCCTGGTTGCAACAGATTGACTAATCTACTTATATGGATGGTGATATACATATCTTAGTTGTGTTCTATGATCTGAATGAAACAGATCAACTTGCAAGTGAGATATAGAATATACAGCTGCATAATACCTTTATAGTTGCTACATCCACCGTGAATACTTGTTGCACTTTCTTTTCTGCACTAAGGTATGATAATGAATATCATTGCTTACTGTCGAGACAGCCAACATAAATTGTTCACATTCTTTTGAAGGCGCCTCAGGTGGATATATGGCTTTCTATCAGTTCGAACTAAATGTCTATGGCTACGATATACTACTACATGATAAGAAAGATTGATCAATGATTTTATACCGAACTGGCAAACCGGCCCTTGCCATTGCGGAGTGCACTGGCATTCGTATCCGTTGACCAGGTCAGAGCATGAGCCGCCATTTTGACACGGGGAATTCATACAGTCATCTACATCTAAACACACATGAGAAGCAAAATCAATATGAGTAACGATGATGATGAAGATGAGGATGAGGATGATGATGATGATGATACTTGGTCTATTATATACCCAGGTTGCGGCCTCTTCAGCATTCGTACTCTTCTCCGAGCGGGCCGACCCTGGTATTGTATCATTATTACATCAGCATTGTTACTTTCTCATTTAAGTGTCAAGAAGGACACAGTGTTCAGAGGGATTCGAGCCAACGACTCTCCAGTTAAGCATCAAGAAACTTGCCCACTATCCCGAAAGCCTTACATGACGTCGTGGCTAATCGTGCCACGTGCTTCTCCATGTGGAAAATGATTCGGCATAATCTAAATTTAAGCAAGCTCCTCAAAATAAAAGTTGCATTATACTTTTAATAAATTTACATTGATTTTAAGGACTAGATGGTGGAAGTAGCTGAAACCTACAAACATTACGAAACTTTACATGTTGCATTTGGATGTATAATAATTGCGCAGGACATCAGCACATCCGACATTTCGTATCATGTATCATTGCTAATGTGATCAACCGGCCACGACCTAAGCTCTTATTCATGAATACCGCATATACCTCTCTCACACACACAAAAAGAAAACATGCCAAGCTGCACGGATATAGAAAAGACGAACTCTAAATAGATGTAATCAAAGCACGCGATGATTAATGTATGTTATGATTTAATTGGAGGAAGAGGACTTTAAGCGGGTTAAAACGGTTGACACTTGCACTTCAATTCATATCTAAATCTAACACAATTCCTATGCCAAAGGATGCCACCAGGACCAAATCAAATCAAATAAATGCCAAGCTGGTCTCGTTACTCACTGGTCTGGCAAGTTGGTCCAGTCCAGCCCGGGGAGCAGAAACAAACGAAGCCCCAGTCCGCCTCCAAGCAGCGACCCTCGTTCGCACACGGATAGGAATCACAAGCCTGCTGAACTGCGGTAAATATGAAAACAATTCAATTTTGAGTTGTTTTTTAAACAACCATTAGGTTATTAGTGAAACAATAGTAATAGTAGTACATTGTGTATGGGTACTGTTTTAACAACTTTAAGTTAAAGGTCCTGTTTACCTTTGGCAGCAGTGTTTAAAAAAATGTTCAAGATATCACATTTGAAGCATATGTGTAGGTCAGTTGTATCACAAAACATCCTACCATAAATGTTCGCAGTAGAGCCTAAAATTTAAGGAGATATCACTATTTTTCTTAACAAATCATAGCTGTATATGGTTTAGTCTGGAAGCATTTGTATTATAACTATTGTTCACATTCTGTCTATCTAACAATACTTAACATCGATTACACTTGTTCAAATTTTTACATTGGTTGTTTCTATCTCTAACTCACATTTTATTTTGAAGCACTAATGCTGGGTTTTTGTTTCATAATGGTAAATTATGTCTTTAATGATCATTTTGACAACCTTTTTATGCATCTATGATCAAATACTCAACTCTATATGAGACTGTTCGATTGTTCATAACTGTCGTGATTTTGTTTTCTTTTAAAATCAATAAAACACTGAAACAAATCAGATCATTTTATTCTTTATTCATACTTTTTTGTCTTTCTTTGAATTTGGACAAGAAGAATAGCATTTTTATAGCATTGGGAACTGAACCCCGCTGATTATGCCTAACCAAACAGGAAAAGGATCAGGTGCGAAGATCTCTCGTGAAAGAGATCCATCGGTTGATACTCTTAAATATTCAGCAAATCACAATACGTGTATTATTGAACAGAATATGCCAAACACGCTTGTAGAGGTGCATGTGAAAGCAGCTATCAGGAGTTAAGCTTGTCATGCCATTGTATAATAATTTGATAGAGTAGACAGAACAAAATGGAACCGATTTTTGTTCGGCGATAAGAAAAAACTGTTTTCTATTGGAGACATGCATTCATAAAAGTTCTTTATCATAGTTAAATCGGTCCATGTTGCAACATAATCAAGCTATGCTCATGATGGTCCTATACATTCTAATTATTTTCTGAAAATTTTACTATCAAGTGCCTCTTTTTAAAATACATTCAACATAATGCCTTATATATTTACTTTCAACGTTTTTATAATACTATGAATAAATACATATATACATGTGTACTACATAATAATATATGATTATTAATTTTGTATACAAAAATGTCGACACTTTGTTAAAGTTCTCTCTCACAATGGAATGCAGAGATAAAACGGAACTAAACTGTATTGAATATAGATATCTCTTGCGTGACAATTAAAAAAGATTGAATAAAACGTTAAACATATCCTTGTATTTCCTGCATGAGACATGATAACGGGACATGAAAGAGAGGGAGAGAGAGAGGGAGAGAGAGGGAGGGAGGGAGATCATGTCGTACCGAACTCGCAGTTGAGACCCTCGAATCCGGCGGGACATCGGCAGCTGTATTCGTTTGGGCCCTCGTTGGCACAGAGCCCGTTGTTTTGGCACGGACGATGAGTGGCGCAGAAATCCAAGTCTTGCATGAAAAGAGAGAGAGACGGGGGGGGGGGGGGGAGATAGGCGGACAGGTAGACAGACAGACAGCTGTAATTTAGTACATTCACACAGATATTATCTCATTATGATAAACAATGTTATTGTGTAGCTTTGATCGCAGCAATAGTTTATTTCTCCTCCTGATGTGAACTCATAAAATCACCATGAATAGCATGCTTTCCAACCCCCTGGTGTACGGAAGCAACGCTTTTTTTTTCTTCCCTGTAAGGGGTGCCGCATTCAACCAGATCGCAATTATATCATCATTACCAGTATCATGCTATCATTTTGCCATATAGTTATTATTATCAGTGTTATTGTTATTATTACAGATAATAATAATAATCATCATCATCATCATCATCATTATTATTATTGCTATTATTGTTATTAATTATTATTATCAATATCAATAATATTTACTATTATTAATTAATTAATTAATTGATACTATATAGTATATTATTATTATGATTATATAATTATTATTATTATTATTATTATATAATTAATTATCATTATTATTATTATCATCATCATCATTATTATTATCATCATCATTATCATTATCATCATTATTATTATCAGTTCAGAAAAGGGGCGTATAGTGGCAATCAACACTTTAAAACTCGAAACGATCCTCTCAGTAATAAAAAGCCGTTCAACAGTTTGTTAATATAATACGGTCATACCGCGGTATTGCATTTTATATATTCATTAATAACTGCATGACGTTGGTGTAAAACAATATCCTTGAAATGCCCTTCATACCGATCGATATTCATGAGTAACTGCTACGACAAGTAATAGCTGCCCATTCATTTGAATTTGGGAGGCTTTCTGAGCATGTAGGTTATACAAAGATGTCGACAGTGAAACTTGGCCTGTTTCCGTGCCACACATGACACGGTTCTAAAATCAGGTTATTAGAAGGCAAAGAAGCAAATTAGAACGATATTAATTTTGGTTGATCTGTAATGACTTCATTGGGTTGAATATAAAGGCACTATGGTGTCGTTGCTTAACATTGTGTCCTTATTTTACGGCGGAATTCTATCTCTTTCTCTCCTTCTCCCCTCCCCTCTATCTCTCCCTCTGTATGTATTTCTCCCTCTCTCTCTCTATTTCTCTTCTGCTCTACAATAATGCCGATGTCTCATGACCTCCGCTTGATCCCTATACTCCGTCTCTATATTTGTATCCCTCTCCCAGTCATACATACACAAGTAATCATTAAAGCTTGCATATATCATAAACACGTGACTTCGGTGAGAAATACAGCCATCTATTGATCAGGAAGTCTCATCTATCATTCATGCGCCCCGCCACCATCTATAGCAGCGAGTGCTAACCGCAAATGGTGAAAGGTGCAGACGCGAACGCGTGCGGAGACGACGCGCGAAAAGCGTCTCTGATCGCACTCTGATCGCATCCCTTTGCAATCCGTTAAACCTCACCCCATGTAATATATTATTTCTGTTTGTATAATGCCCTTTTCTCTCCCTTCTCCTTTTCCTTGTTGCCCCCCCCCCCTTTCTTTCATTCCCCCTCTCTCCTCGTAATAAGTCGTGTATCTTTTATTATTTTGTGTTCAATACTATATACTAAAACACCATTCTTCGTCTTTTCCTCAATTGCTTTTTTTTTCTCTTCTCAATTTCCATTTTGCAGCAAATATAATTTTCAACTCAGCTTATTTGATAAGGTGAATTTGGGACTGGCTGTTTCGCATTTTCTTGAATTCACTGACCTGCAGTTTTTCGAAAATATGTCGCCACTACTTTATCTACGAATGACAGGAAAAATGGGCCGCATTCCACTTTACAAGTCTATATCGCAAAACGAAAGTATGAACATATCAAATCACACGCACAAACAAACAGATCCACACACACACACACACACACACACACACACATACAGTTTCGTAGTTAAATACAGACATTTTCTTCAATGGTTGACTGAAGAAAATGTGAATTTTCCAACGGCACCCAATAACAGATGTAAAAAAAAAAACACTTTTGTCAACCAAATATTATACCACAGCAATGCCAAATACAAGCATGCATGTTCATTGCATAGCAGCAGGAGGAAAATTTTTCTTATGATTGTATAATCTATATCTAGATTACCATCATCGTTTGATCGCACAGACCAGTGATTGTTTTGAATGTTCGTTGCAGGTTATCGAATGCATTTGGCGGGGGTTCACTAAAAATGGCGCTTTCGATTTTGGAGCGCAACAGTGGTTGGGATATAAGTATATAGTTGCATAAAGGTCTGTGTCGCGTCAGCTGTATTTCCCCAATCAATAAGTCAGGCTGACCACTTTAATTAGAAGCCCGCGACTATAATGCTGGCTCCACATCGAATACACATACACAGATCAATCTATAAGCCTTTCGGCGTACGACTTCAAGTCAACTGATTAATCCTTGGGCTGAGGAGATAGAGGCAATTTTTATGTTTTAACTAAATATAATTATGTATATTTGAACATATAATACGCACATAATCAGAAATATATTTCATATTACAAATATAACATGTAATGATAAATTTTATATATACTATGAACATGCATATACAATATCATAATCAGAATTCATTTCTGTTTGTGTGTGTGTTCATGAGTATGAGTTTGCATTAAAAAAAAAAACGAAGAATCGTGCCTTGATCGGAATTCAATTTATGTATGTGAATAGGTTGAGTTAACTAAACATTACATAATCATATAGGCAACAGAGAATCTACGTCAATGTTAAATTTGTTTTGTTTTTCATCATAGACGTTTCATTTGTGTTTCATTCCATAAAAATGCATGTCAAATTGACCTATTTCTGTACATTCTGTTGACAAAGAGAAATAAAGTTTGAATTTAATTGAATTGAATTTAATAGGTGCATACCCGCTTGCCAAATTTAGGTTATGTACCAATTCTCTCTTCCCAGACGATGCGCGGGATTACTTCAAAGAAGAATGTAACGTACGGTATAGCCATCACTATTCTTTTTCTCTCTCATCCTCCTTCACTCTCCCTCCCCCACATCTTCCTCTATAATCCAATCGCTTTCTCTTTCTCTTTGGTTTACCTTGATCGCAGAGAAGTCCGCCCCATTTCTCCTGACAATCACACTGCCAGGGGGACACACACCCACCGTGCAGGCAACCTGGATATGGCATGCACTCGTCGCACAGTTCCCCTTGCCAGCCGTGGCGACACCTGAAGTCACGTGATGGTCGAGCATTAGCCAATCACAGTTAAGATGAGTAAGATACGAATTGCGACGCAGGTATTTCACTGAACAGGACATAGCTTTTTAAGATGTTCTTAAGATGCTACCTTGGAAAGATCTTGTTGTATACTACAGTATCAAATGCCTTTTATAAGTTACTCTTGAAACCAATCATTGTGTGACTTCATTGGAAAACTTTGACACATTTTTTTTTTTTCACGCGAAGGGAATGTAAAAGGCAAAAACGTTTTAACAAATTAAACACACACACACACACACATATGATATAACCCAGTTCAATTTCTCTGCAACATGAATATTCGGTTGCATGAGTCGTTATCTTCATCTCGGGTCTTTATCGCATTTAAGACATCGTTATAATGAGCAGAAGAAGTGGTCTCTTCTGTATGATATTTACCTGCATTCGTCGGGTAAGTGACAGTATCCATAGATTGCGTGGCAGCCTTTTCTGCAAATAGCTAAATTGATATCATTAAGAAATTTTAAAGTACACCTTCTGCTGTCTAGCATGTTGAACAAGCCACTGGTCATTGTCGACAAAAACATAAAAGAGAAGCGTACGACAGATCCCCATATAGAGAAATCATGGACACAACATGCATGTGAGCACAGAACAAAATTATCACTACATACATTTTGTATGTTATGCAACAAGCGTTTGGAAATTTGTAGAAGAAAAAACCGATCCAAGTCAGAAACCCTCTACCACACAAGATTCGGCCAATAGTTCAGATTAGTTCAGGTCACTTTGTTTTATTCATCTACTTTATAATATGTTATATGAATGGGGTGTTTGTGTCGTTGAAAGTCATTATTCACTGCCGGTTGCAAGTATTGTTTTGTTTTTCGAGAGTATGCTCCATCTCTGTTTTCAAGCCCACCATCTAAAAGATGCCATCGAAATTGTACACACAGAGCTTGCGAATGGTATTGACATGCATTAATAAACCATATACAGTACACACTTTGGTATGATATTACCACACCAACCTATCATGCAATTGCTGCCGGTCCAGCCCTCGAAGCAGACCTTTCCCCCATTCTCGTCGCAGGTGTAGTGGCCGAACACATCGTCGCGCGGCTGGCAAAAATTCATGCACGCCGAGCCGTAGAAATTCTCGTCGCACTGCAGTCTAATCCGGTAGAGGAAGCTCGCGGCGGGGCCGTTGTGGCGGAGACGCACCCACGATGCAGACGGCACAATGATACCCGAATGAAACGAACGCTCAATGAGCTGGTAGTTGGCCATCCCTGACTTCGGCAACGGCGTGACCGCCGTGTTCAACAGAGTAGAATCTATCGTCGATAGGTCCAAACTCGACTGTCTGGGTGTCGTTTGGGATGACTCAATATTAGGTATCACACCTGGTTGGGGAAAGACATACCATGAGCATTTCATGAACTTTATAAAACTGAGGCATATAGATAACAAGACACAGTATTTATTTGCATTCGTTTAAAGACAAAATCATCACACTGACAATATAACGAAATAAATACTTTTCTTGAGAGATGTGTGAAACATATAGCAATAAACTGAAGCAAGATATGAGAAGCCGTTATGGATAAGTTATTATATGGAGAGTTACTAATGTTGACCATTGATAAAGTAACATACATGTCAATGTATAATTAATCTGATAGGTGAATTAAAGATAGATAGAAATATATATACACGTATAAAGAGAGAGATTATTATATTATTTGATTAATATTGATTGATTGATTGATTGACTGATTGACTGATTGATTCAACATTAAATAAATAATATTTTTTGAGGATATTAGGAATGTATCATTAATGTGTTTCAAAGGTTTTCAACCTAGGAAATAAACTACCTAACTCACCCCCGTCTGCAACGTTGGTATCCACATCAAAAGCCTCCAGAATAAGAGTAAATGTTCTCTGGAAATGATTTAAAGGTACAATGTTACATACGTCAATTTATAGGTAGGTAGTTGTGACAGCTCAGAAAAAAAAAATATATTGCATAAATCAACGCGTGATACTTCTTCTTTATGCAGTATAAATAAACAAACATGGACACCATCATAATGTCATGCTTCGTCATACTGCGCTGTTTTGAGCGAAATCTTAATTATAGCTCATTAAATGGGTCACGATTATAAAACACTGATTTGCAATCTCCGATATACAAGTATAATATTCATATTTGAATTAGCATGGATTATGAAGATATGTATCCAGCTTCTTTACCGACAGTGGATGTGGTTTTCCTATTGCATCACAACAAAATAATTAGTTTTTCGAGAGTATGCTCCATAAGTGCATTGTTACTAATGTATGTCTAACGTAAACTTCATCCAGTAGTAGTGTGTAGAACACATTATATTTTACTAATACATGCACATGTAGGGCCTACATTTCTAAAGGACGTTCCCCTTGTTTCTGACGTGATCGACCATGCCAGTGACATAAAATGATTGTTATGAGTGCTTGTGCATAAAACACAAAACTTTGCTTGCGAAAAGTTAAGGCACTTTACAAGTTTAATGACGCAAAGGGTGTAGATAAACTAACGACAGACCTACCGGCCAAGCGATGTCAAAGGGAAACCTAATGAGCGTCGGTTCCTCGAGAGATAGATTGCCAGCCAATATCGATGATGTCGGGATGCCATCCTCGACCTCGAAATGGTTCCCGGCCACAACACCTGAGCGTCCCTGTCCAAACGTGCAACGTCCGTCGTGCGAGATTCTCGGCTGATAGTGCATCAGACAGGCCACGAAGGTGACTTCGCATTCGTCGGTACAGACGCGTCCGCCAGAGTCCGACGACGAGGATGACGATGGTGACGAAGAGTCGGAGGCAACGTCGCAGCAGGAGCCGTCGGCGAGTTCGCCCCGCGGGTCATCGAACGACAAGACCTGAAGCTCGAAGAACCCATCCGCTCTTGCCAGCTGAATTCGAAACATAATCAGGAGATTGTTGGTTCGAATCCAACCCGAGTATATGTATGCCCATGGTTTCTTGTCATAGCTATTACTTTTAACAAAAAAATGAACAATAGGGCCCCTTAGGGGCTTATTCACCTCGATGAAGGGCAATTTGTCAAGCAGTAGCAACAGAATCCCTTAGATAAGTGAAATTAAGCAGTTTTGAGAGAACTAGATAACAGGGCGAGAAACACAAGCCTTAATTGTGCAGTGAAAATAATGGCCAAAGATAACAAAGGGAATTTCCATTCATGTTTTACCAGGTTGCACCCCGTCTTCACTCAGATATGATTTATATCAATTCCCTTTGTGCAACATAACCCAAATTCTAATGGGTTATAATACTTCATTGCAGTCGATGAAAAAGTAATTTGTTCGTACGTGTACAAACAATGAGACCATTTTTACAGACACCCCCACAATTTTATATCATTGAAAAGTATATTTAGTGACAATAATTGTTATTTAATACTTGCCTTTGAACAACCGAGCAGGAATATCAACGAAAGTAAGTTCGTGTGCATGACGTGACTGATGGTGATATTTGCAGCGATCGCCATGACGACAGAGTTGCAATAAAATAACATTGGTATATCCACCACATTTAGTAGTCCCGCTACCAAAACATGTAACGGGATTCAGACGTAGCTCGAATGCTTTACTTAATCATGCTCTTCTTCCAGGTGCAGTTCAGCATCAAATGAATTCCATAACTTCGCCTCCATTTTCATGACTGATAAACGGTACTGTATCTGCTCCCATCGTAATTAAACAATGCGCCACTCGAAGCAAAGTGCGCGTGCGTGCACATGGTGAAGCATTGTGTTAGTTAAGTTGTCGGAATGATAACAATAGCCCGTTCTTTTTGTCGATTGCATCGGGCTTACTGGAAAAAAAGGCGTATAAATTCAGCTGCCGATCTTATCCAGGACACTGGGAGAATATCGACTGGTGGCAAGCCGGGGGCATTTTTTTTTCCTGAATTATATTTGGAAGGCGTCCCTTGTTTCGCGCCTTTACCGCGACCACGATCGCTTTCGTATCGATTTTTCGTGTTTGCACATGGGTCAATTAACGCCATATCGCTGCGAAATGAATATTGAAACAACTCCTGACATTACCATTGGCAACTGTATTGCATAAAAGGTCAATGGTATCTGGAAGGTTAAATGGGAAATTGACAGGTTCCACGGGACTTTGCATTGCCAAAGTGTCAGCAAGGTGGTATAACGCAACCGTAACTACGTGTCTTCACTTTGGCCGTGGCACTTCACAGAATAAAAGTTAAAGAAATTAATTTTCATCCTATTTCTCACCTCCTTGCTAAATTGCAAAGACAAATTCAGATGGGGTAATTGGTAAACTGACCTGGGGGTGTTTCATAAAGCTGTTCGTAAAGTTACGAACGACTTACGAGCGACTGGTGATCAGTTCTTAAACTGCAAATTATTGAAATTCTGATAAGTATAGCACATCAGAACTGATCACCAGTCGCTCGTAAGTTGTTCGTAACTTTACGAACAGCTTTATGAAACAGGGCCCTGGATGGCCTCCCTAAACTTTATAGGAAAAACCTTACAATAACAAAAAGATTATGATCATCTCATCCCATATATTCAGTGTGTAACAAAATGTGGCACGCTTTGGTTGTTGTCTTGAAATTTTCATCGATTATCCCTAAATCATACCGGCTAAGTCGCTCATTCGTCCTCAACTCGATCATAGACTAATGTGTAGATTTGAGGTGTATTAACATGGTTTATGCAGAACGGTACAAAAGAAACGACTGTCCAAAATATAAGTCGACGAACATTATTCTTTTCAGTATCATTCACTTCTTCTATTTTGGCTTGCCGATTAAATCACTCCCAGTTCGTTGTAGGTTTTCCTATACAGCAATCTAAAACTATTGTGTTCCTTTCAAGAGTAGGTCACGTACACGAGTGCACGTCACGAACTCGACACCAACGAGTCACTTACTTACATCCTACGAGTCATACAGCCCACGAGTCATACTGTCCAGAAGTCACACCATCCATGAATTCAACATCTCATGAGCCATACTGCCCATGAGCTAGATATTGGCCCACAAGCTCGACATCAAATGAAATAGGCCCAGGACCTATCATATATGGCCCATGAGCTATAGACACTAGGCAACATAAGACCGACCGAGCTAGACACTACGCAAGAAAGAAAAAAGAAATCTCACGAGCTCAACGTTAGTGTTGAGCTCGTGGGCCTGTTTAAAGGGATCGTATAGTTTTGGTTGAGACCTAATTTCAGGTTTCTAACATTTTTGGTGAGATAATGAGAAACCTCTTGTGAAATAGAAAGAGCGCGTAATTCCACGAGGAATTCAACATTTATATGATGAAATTTGGTTTTGAAATGGCCGAGATATCCAAAACAGAGCGATTCTAGTTAAGTGTGGGACCCACACTTTATACGATCGCTTTGTTTTACTTTGTTTTTGGATGTTTCAGTCATTCCAAACCCGATTTTCATCGAATAAACTTTTAATTCCTCCTAAAATGGTATGCGCTATACTACATGTATTTCGTAAGTGTTTTCTTGGTATCTTGCAAAAAGTTAAAAGCCCAATTCTCATCTCCACCAATACTGTACTATCCCTTTAGTGTCTATAGCTCGTCGGGTGTATGACTCATGGAAATTTTTCAATGTGTAGCTGGTGGGCCGGTATGCCTTGTTTGTGTCTAAATCGTGGGATGACCCCAAGTACACGGAAAAGAAAGGCCTTTTTTTTGTAATTCTTTTCCACGGGTCGTTCAAAGTGCCTAAAAGAACAAGGACAGTAGAAGCTTCACGAAAATGAGGCACAATGAGGCAAAGAGTTACATGATTTTTTTTGAACAGTGCCTCACACCGTGATATTCAAATGAAACAGTGGTAGCGTAACGTGGAACCATATTACTCAAAGTTAGTAGATTGAATAGTGGCAATAGCATGTTATTTCTGATAATACTATAGGCTTTATCTTACAGGGTTTTTTGTTTTTGTTTTTGGTTAATTCAAAAACAAAATCAAAACTTGTGTATGCTTAGGATTAAAGTATGATGAGTTAACTGTGCTATTTTTCATTCATATTTTTAATTCCAAATTGTCTAATGAATGTCGCTAACTATAACCAGAAGGTTGGGTGTAAATCACTTTTTTTTTTTTTTTTACAAAGCCAAGGGAAAGCTTAAAGTAATAACATTATCTTTACACCAACACATTAAACACATTTGCATATGACGAGACAACCAAGGCGGTATAAGGGCATACAACGTCAACTATTCCATGTTTTGATATGTGTGACTGAATGATGTGTTTCATTTTTCTGTAATAAAGTTATTTTGAACATGAAGTGAAATGTAAGTCAAAGGACAATACCCTGTTTGAGCACGATTTGATGACGGATGATATGGGAAATGAAAATTTAGAGGGGGTAGCTAGGGATAATAGAAGGAGGGGGAGAGAGCTCGGGAAGAAAAGAGAGAAGAAAGAAAATAGAAAAAGGAGAAACGTACTTAAAATCGTCGCTATAGTTCGTGACTATTATCACAATCAAACCATGAATTCAGTTGCATCATGTGATGTAGATGGCTTCAGATATTTTCAAAATCAATATATTTCAATCTTTCGATCTGTGGATGGAGGCGCTGTGGTATACTGGACAAAGCTCCCGACTCCCAATCGGAGGACCCGAGTTCGAATCCCACCCAGTGCTTACGTCCTTGGACAAGACGTTTCTGCCCACCATGTCCCTCTCGACCCAAGTGTATCCAATGGGTAGCCTACCTGGCAATGCTAGGGTAATAGTAATGGCAGGGCTCTCTGGTAGAACGGTGGCAACGCTGAAAAAAAAACAAAACAAAACAAAAAAAAAAAAAAAACTACCCTGTACCCTGGATAAATAAGACCTCATCATCTTCCTTGAAATCATTCTTTTCTTTATGCACTCAAATCATTCTAGTTTGAAGTGTAATTCACTGTGTGTCATTTACACTTCATCTTTAGGCCTATTTCTTCTCTCTTTGCTCACAGTTCCTCTGTACGAACGAAAATTTTGTGATTGGTTGCAGGGAAATGTGAGAGACTGTTTACAAAACGATTAAAAAAAATCGTATGTGCATAACCACAGATCTCGTCACGTTTCATCAAGGCTGACAAAACGCGTTTTTTGGATGCATGCGGTTGTAACACGTGAGGGCGCATTGTTTCGCAGAGGGGAACTCCGTGGAAAGGAACGATGCCAAACTCGCGATCCACCTCTTTTTTTCTCTCCCAGCTCCATCTCTTTATTTTCTTTCTTTCACCTGCACATAAGCGCATAAAAACACAACTTGGTGGGCGAAATGGCTGATAGCGTATAGCATCAATCAGCAATATCCACTTACCAGATCAAAACACTTTACTCTACGTACCATGTCTACTGTCCTGACAACGAAGGAGTACTGCCAGGGAAGAAATGACTGAATATCCCGTCTTCTTCTTCCAAATGAAGTAAAAAACCTCTATTTCGCTGTGCTCTGCATGCCTCTCTGGGCTGGGCAAAGTGTTTTCGTACCGCTACTGGTAGGCGGTACTTGTGCAGTGCTGTGCTAGCTGTGGTACGGCAAAGACGGGTGTAGGACCATTGTTGGCCAGTAAGGTTATGATAATTGCAAGAAATGGCTGATGATATACCGTCCACTTCTGCTGCCGGCAATGATGAGGATAGTCTTGCAACTCTACAATCGGTGCCAGATGTTGTTCTTTCTCATGTCTTGTCATATTTGTCGTATGAGCGGATAAGCCAGCTGCGTTCGGTAAGTGCAATGCTCGTACAACTAACGCGTACCAGCACATATGGGACTATGGCATTGCCTTTAACGTTACACACAATGCCTCATTAGTGCCTCAGTAATTTTACCCAGTCTCAGTGATGTATTGTAAGACACAGTGTTGACGCCGCAAGAGAAATTTTGGGAGTTTTCTAATATTTTGTGCATATTTTGTTAGGCCATCCTGTTAAACAGAATGTTGAGCAAATCACTGACCATATTGTCTATTATTGACCTCGTTGATGTTGGATAGAGAGGGGCAAGCCAAGGGCCAAGGCCACCAGCCAAGGCAGGGCCGTGTTTCACAAAGCCGTTCTTAAAGTTAAGAAGGACTTAAGTGCAACTGGTGATCAGTTCTTGTGCTGAATTATTGAGATTCTGATAAGTATAGCACGCAAGAACTGATCACCAGTCGCACTTAAGTCCTTAACTTTAAGAACGGCTTTGTGAAACACCCCCAGGGCCAGGGGTATGGGTAGTATAGACTAGACGGTTCTACTAGTAATTAGAATAATTAAACTTAACCTTACATGTAGAAAAGGTCCTATGTATGACTTTGTCCATGTTGAGGCAATGCTATGCTACATACAGACAGTTATTCAAATTAACGTACTAAGATCTTTGAAAAAAATGTTCATATTTTCTTGATGCAGCTAGTGGTGCTATGTAGATCCACTCAGCTATTTTGATAGTGGTCTAACGTTACTCAGGTGAGCTTAGCATGCTGTAGCCAACCCTGGCCTGTGCGGCTCAAAATGTGAAAAAAAGACTGATAATCGGGGGCCCGTTTCAGAAGACTTGTCATCAGTGACAACTGCCACATTTCTGTGACAAATTTGCTCTCAGCCAATCAGATACAAGGATTTCAGTAGCTTGTCACATCTATGACAACTTGTCACTGATGACAAGTTTTATGAAACAGGCCCCGGTACTCAATACCGGTACTTGATGCAGTAATCCCTTGATGCAGCTTGCATGCGAAGCTATACTACAGGTGCTACAGATGAAATGATGATAGCCAATGCCCATACTGTGGCCATAGTAATTTAAAATTAAACAAAGCTGCTGTTGCTAAATCACAGTTGTTTAAATTTCTCTTCAGCCATGACCCAAGTTAGAAAGCAGGAGGTGTTTCACGAAGAATTTACATCAGGTAGGTCGATCTGAAATTAAGATCGACTTAAAATCATTCATGGTACCGGTATGCTTTTTTTCTCTCTCTCTTTTCTGTTCCACTTTTATCTAAGGTTTTCAAAGTCTGCTTCACAATCTTATCAAAATTGTGAAAAAATATATTTTTTTTTAATTTTATTTTTGTTTATTAATACCTGCATGAAAAAAATCTCCAAAATTTGAATTTTTATTTGGAAGTTGGAACATAATTGACATACTGGGGTCGACTGAAGAGCTGTCCTCATTATGACATCAGCTTCCATCCTTAAAAAATGTGCCCAATCCACCTCCATCTTCTTCTCATTTAAGTATATCTTCCCTACTCTCCGGATCTCCTGCAGCAGTCTCCTGATGGCATCTCTCATACAACTCCTCATTATATTGTGTTGGATTAGGATCTTATAAATGAAGTGTCTCTGTGAAGGAGCTCATAAAAATATCATTTTCTCCAGAAGATGGCTCATGAAAGCATCTTCACATGGGAGCTACAGTAAGAGAACAGTTATTCAGAAATTGAGCCCATAAACTAAAATATCTCCATAAGCAGAGTTCAAAGATATTACGAGATAGATTTAATGTTACCAGCTGGAAATATTGTGTGTTTGACATCTTGCGGAATATTAATTGTTCATACCGGTACTTTAAAGGGACTGTACAGTACTGGTGGAGGTAGGGATTCATGTTTTGAACATTCCAAAGTGAGATAATGAGCGATAATGAGAAACCTCTTATGAAATATGAAAGAGCATGTAATTTTAAAAACTTTTAGGATTCAATGTTTATTTGGTAAAAATCGGTTTTCAAATGGCTGAGATATCCAAAAAAGTCATAATAATAAAAGGCGACATGCCACACCTTTTATTAGGATCTCTTTGTTTCACCTTGTTTTTGGATATCTCAGCTATTTCAAAACCGATTTTCGTCAAATAAACTTTTGATACCCGTTTGAATTGCATTTTTTTTTTTTTTGACATCACATAGAGTGGTTTCTGAATATCTCACAAAATATTAAAAGCTAAATCCTCACCTCGACCAGAACTGTACACACCCTTTAATAGGGGAAGATTTTAAAATGGACTTGTAGGAGGCAAACTCTCAAAACTAATCTGCTTCTAGTGTTATAGAAGTGTTCTTAATATAGTAATAAGTCTGGCAAAGTTACAGTTTCAGGAATAACAGAAGGAACAAAAAGCAAAAGAGAATTGTCATAAAAGAGTGACTATCTGAATAAGAGATGGTTTGATCATTGAGGACATAATTTCACTGGTGAATGCAAATCATTTCCAGGATCTCTGAAATGATCAATTGATGCGTTTTCAATATTTTGTGGATTTAAGTGGAATGTGGATCGTATGGAGCAAATATTGAATTATTCAGAACTTGATAATAATGATAATAATAATTGTGATTTATATAGCGCATGATAATTATCAACCAATTATCTCTGCACTTTACATAAGTTGTACATGTAGTGAGATTCAAATATGTACATAACACAGAAATAATTACTATTGAAGAGTTAAGAAAGTATGGTAAATTTGTTACTTTGTGTTTTTAACTCTGATGAATAATATTAGTGTAGGTTTCAATACTATACAGCTCAGCCAGATTATTGACCAATTTCACATAAAGAGCATAACATTTGTTCATGTTCTCGATGAAGTCCAAAGTTTTGGCGACACTCAGAATCGTCATCTTCTTCACACCAGTGATTTCAGCTTTTCCCCCATTCTTGGTATGTTACAGAAAATTGTCAGTTTTTAGCTTTTGACAATAACTGTGCCATCTTTGGGGTTGTAAAGTCTGTCTTGATGGTAGTTTCAGGATTTAATGAGACATCGAGTGCATACGTGCAGAGTGATCTCATTTTCAGCGCCATTTTTTGGTGGATTGTACACAACCAAGTACAGTTCGACCTCGATTGTCCGGCCTCCTTTTTCCGCAAATCTCTATTATCTGGACGCGTTCACACAGTGAAGGACTTTTTTTTTTTCATCCAAAAATTGAGAAAAAACAGTGACTTTCATGGATCTATTTCACTAATTTCATAAGATGTGCATGATAGGTTTCTCAATATCTAATGAGGTAAAACATACGTATGATTTTCACATAAAGATATACTTTATTTTTGTGAAGAAGGGACTACAATTTTGCGCAGGCTAGCATAGATTACACCACCGTTGCGGGGTACGCTACCTGCCTAGCTGCCAGTGCACTGGGATGGCAGCTTGGACAGCAGCTATATATTCATGAACAGTGTGTCTCCTATATCTGGCCAATTCGCTTATCTGGATGAACGCTGGTTGGGACATGGACAGATAATCAAGATCGAACTGTTAGTGCTGTATTTCATGAGAGCAATAAATGTCAGTTTGATGTGAGATGGCCTTAGCCTACAGAATGTTGTGAACAGCAGAATGATGTCAAGATTCTCAGTACATAATTTTGCATGCAAGTTTGATAGATAGTCTGTGAGAGTGCTATCTTGCTTGCCTGTGGTGGCATCCTTTTTTTTTTTTTCAGACATCATCTGACTTACAAATGTACGTCATCTCTCTTGTAGTAGGACAGAATGCGATCCTGAAGAAATGCCCTTAATTCTGCACCATGTGCTTGTCACTGCACCAATTCAACAAATCTAACAATGAATGTTGAATTGGTATTAGATTAAAATTTAACATCCAATGTTGATACCACTAAAACATACATATTGTACAAGTGTACCATTATTGACAAACACACTTATCACATATAACTCACCACAGAGAACTACTGCAGAGAGCTTCACACAGAGCAGCCATGAAACAGTAATTGTGCCATGTTTTCAAAAAGATGCTATTTTGTGAAATTAGCAAAAATATGCAAGCAAAATCAAGTGCATGGTATGCTCACATTTTTTTCAGGTATCTGATGTAATGTTATAGAAATTGGTCAATCTTTTCTGTCAAATAGCAATGACTGTTGAATATTCATAAGGGGTGGATGACTATTTTATTGTGTCAATGCATAATCCAAAGGAGTCTAAATTAGCATATTATAAAACTATTCTATATCAACCATACTTTTGTGGAAGGTTGTAATATATAGGTAAGAAGTGTGTTGTGAATAAAATGTAGAAAACAAGTTGTTGGCGTTTTTTTTTTTTTTTTACGAAAAAAGGGTAGATTGTGAAAAATGAATATAAAACAGGGGAAATGAGACTACAGTTAAACTCGCATAAGTCGATCTTCTCGGGACTGAGCAAAACACATCGACTTAGGCGAGTTTCGACTTGTACGTAAGTCGAAAAAAATCGACTTAAAGTTACACCACACGTACATATGTATAATGTACATGTATGCTGTCTACTCTGGAGCCGAGAGCTGGAGCGGTGTGCCCGATATTTGCCCTTCAGCAAGACACTTTATCCACATTGATGCAGGCCAGGGCTCCACACTAACTTTTATTTTGGTGGCCCCAAAATGATTGATTTTTATTTTTTGGTGGCCCGAACAAAAAAAAAAAACCAAAAAAAAAAAGCAAAACTAAATCGGTCCTACGTTCGGTCCGAAAGTTACCGTTATTTATTTCTGATTGTAAAAGCAATCATCCACCATTTACGAGTATTTTAACACCTTCCGGAGCCGAATGTTGCCGTTAATCATTTTCAAATGTAAAAACAAGCAACCGACATTCATTCTAGGATCTTACCGAGCTGAATATCATCCTTATTCATTTCCGAACGTGAAAGCAAACATCCGCTTTTTATTTCATCATCTAAATGAGCCGATTGATACCGTTAATCATTTCCAAATGTAAAAGAAACAATCTGTTACTTATTTTAGCATCGTACGGAGCAGAATATTACCGTTATTCGATCTCCAAATTGAAAAGCAAACAACCGACATTTATTTTATGATCGTAAGGAGCCGAATGTTACTGCTGTCCACTTCCGAAAGTGTAATGAATCATCTGACATTTATTTTGGCATCTTCAGGAGTCGAATGTTACATGCTATTTACTTTCGAACGTAAAAGCGAACTTTCGGCAATTATTTCATCATCGTACTGAGTTGAATACCATAGTTATTCATTTCCGAACGCCAAAGCAAACATTCAACATTTATTTTAGCATCTTCCGGAGCTGAATGTTATTGCTATTTACTTTCGAACATAAAAGCAAACATAAGACATTCATTTTATCATCAGACGGAGTTGAATACTATTGTTATTCATTTCCGAACGTTAAAGCAAATATCAAACATTAACTTTACCATCAAACGCAGCTAAATGTTACTGTTATTCATTTCGAAATTTAAAAGCAAACATCCGACAGTTATTTAGCATCGTATGGAGAAGAATATTACTGCTATTCACTTCCGAACGTAAAAACAATCATCTGACATTTATTTTAGCATCTTCTGGAGCCGAATATTATTGCTATTTACTTTCGAAAGTAAAAGCAAACACCCGACATTTATCTCATCGTCGTACGAAGTTGATTATTATTGTTATTCATTTCCGAACGTCAAAGGGATAATTCGACATTTACTTTAGCATCTTCCGGAGCTGAGTGTTAATGTTATTTACTTTCGAACGTAAAAGTAAACATCCGACATTTATTTCATCATCGTACAAAGTTGATTATTATTGTTATTCATTTCCGAACGTCAAAGGGATAATTCGACATTTACTTTAGCATCTTCCGGAGCTGAATGTAATTGTTATTTACTTTCGAACGTAAAAGTAAACATCCGGCATTTATTTTATCATCGTATGGAGTTGAATATCATTATTTTTCATATCCGAACGTCAAAGCAAACATTCGACATTTATTTCAGCATCTTCCGGATACTTTTTTTTTATCCTTATTCATTTCCGAACGCAAAATCAAATCTCTGACATTCCAAAAGTATAAGCAAACATCCGACATTTATTTTAGTATTATACAGAATCGAATATTACCGTTATTCATTTCCAAAATTAAAAGAGCAAACATCTGACATTAATTTATTCAGCATCTTATGGAACCGATTGTTACCGCTTCATTTCCAAAACTGAATGCAAACATTCGGCTTTTTTGGTGGCCCGGCGTGCGTTTTTGGTGACCCCGGTCGCAAATTAACTATTCGCGAAATCGTGATTCGATTTCGCGAAAAGACTCCGCTAAATATAAGGCATAGATCGCTACACTCGGCAGGGGCTACGTCGTCCTTTCACCAGGTCTCGTTACAAAACCAAAATCTCGCGTGAGTTCTTGCGTTACCTATCGTTAATGTTAACGAAACATCGTTAATTTGCGCTAGGGATCGTTACTCATCGTTGCTACAAACGTTAATTTTCCCGATCGTTAGTTTGCGTTACTAACGATTCAGGTGAAACCGCTTGCGTTAATGAAACGTTAATGTTTATTTACGCAGTTTCTTTAGGTATATATATACTGTATGTAAACAAAAACTGGCGTCTCGTGATTTTGACAGTGATTTATTACACAATAAAATCTTATTCGACTTAGGCACAGTGAATTCAATGGTTTTTCCGTGAAAATGTTCTTGGAATTTCATCGACTTAAGCGAGTATTCGACTTTAAAAATTCGACTTATGAGTGAATTAATACACGTAAGTCAATGGGGAAAAATCGGGACTTTTTAAAATTATCGACTTGCGCGATTATTCGACATATGCGATGTCGACTTAGGCGAGTTTAACTGTATGTTCATTTGTTAAAGTGTATCCTATGGATATTATACACATATAATTACCATGTGCCATCTCTAATATTTTCTCTGATTTATCCCTTCAGATTTTTTTTAAGTAACGTATATGGTGTGTATTTGGCAACATACAGTAGTCTGTACCTATAAAGAGCTCCAGAGCAAAAATGGTACAATGGTTTCAAGTTTGTGTGTTTTAGCATTAAACATATCACAAGCTAATTATGTTTAGCAATGATGTGTTTGGTTCAAGCTCATTTTATAATATAACTTTTGAACATATAATAGGAAGTGGAAATTTGCCTCAACAGTGGGTTTAGAGGTACTTGTCCTACTTCATTTGTGCATATATTTCAAATATTTTAATGGGCAAGCAACAACAGTCTGATTCTTTGTACTTTACTCCTCATATGCCCAAGTTATACCAATGATTAGACACTTTAGAGCAGGCCTTTCTTGGAAGAAATTATTGCGAGATTGCTGGTGACACACATATTGCATTTCCAAATGCTTTAGCAGAAAATGTATTCCCATATAGTTTTGTATAATGAATTAGGTCAGTTAAGATGATGTTCGTCATTATTGAAGAATGATTTAAGTCAATTCATGGGTTTTTAGCATTCTGTATGAACAAGGAAGAGAAGATTAGGAGAATTTAAAGGTTTAAGTAATGTTTTCTTTTAAAGGTAAACATTGCAGTCTTGTTTGTTGCTGTTTGCATGTGGGAATACTCCTACTGGAAATGTTGTTTCAGGACACAGTAATTAGTCCATCATTATGGTAGCCAGAGGCTCCAAGAAGGGTAGCAAAAGAACTGCTGTTGAGACAGAAACTTTGTTTGTGGTATACGTGAATTGATGTCACCATGACTGGATTTTGATCCCAAAAGGTAGTTGGCAAATCTGCTATGACACATTGGGCCAATACACTCTGTCATTCGCTGTGACCATGGAAACTGTGGTGTTGATTCGCTCAGACTTGTTGACACACTGTTGTGCCACCCACAAACATGCCGCAGAGCCAGCCGCCAACATGACGGCTGGCTCACTGGAATGACAAGTCAGGCGTCACACTGCTGCCCATATGTAGGAGTGTACCACTAGCCACTGTGTCCTTCTCTCTATTTCAGTCAGATCACAAAGACAAATTGCAATTCTTAAAGGGAAAGTATAGTTTTCATATGCCTGCAGAAACTGTCAGTTTGTGATCTAAAATGGATAAGAAATACAAGTGTATTAATTTACAGTTTTCTTCACAGGTTATTTCTCCTGCCTTTTCCCCTCAGGACTATACTTTAACCTTACTTTGATCTCTCATTTTGCATTTCTCCCACAGGAACTTTCTCAGGATTTAACTGTCATCAATTTTCCTCTCCATTTTTTCCCCTCTCCTCTGCAGCATTTATTTCTAGGATCCACCCAAGCCCCCTCTCCTTTACTTCTTGAATTTCATTTTTTTCTTCTTCTTTTCTTTGTTTTCTCCCCGCCCCCCTCTCTCTCTACCCCTTCTCTCAACATAGTCTCATCTCTCCTCGACTTACCTTTCCTTCGCGGGATTATTCGTCCTTTCTCCATTGATTCCGCATTCCATAGTCCACATAGGCTGTGTTTATGCTTCCCCTTTTTGGGCCAGAATCAGCGTTTTGAAACGTGATTAGTGCAAAACGCTGTTGCGTTCATGCTCACTTCGATAGAAACGCTGATTCAAAATGCCGATCCAAAACGCACAAAAAGTTGTGTTTACGATCGGCGTTTCTGACTAATCACGTTTGACAGGGAAGCATAAACGCAACAGCGTTTCTAAACGCGTTTAGAGTGACGTCATCTAAACGCCTTTCCGGTTCACGTGAAAAAGCGCGCCTGGCCAGCCAGCTACCCTTGCTTGTGCAGTTTTCCCATGTACTGTGCATATGCATGTCTTTCCCAGCTGCTCTCCCAGGCCAGGCCACCGATCGCAGCACGCGCCCCAATTTGACCTGCCTCTGCTGAGGTCAGCGAAGCAATCGCAAACGCTCATTCCAAGACTCGAAGAAAGTGAGCATAAACAGTGCTCCCGTGAACGGCGTTTTGAATCAGTGTTTTGAATCAGCGTTTCAAAACGCTGATTCTGCCTTCGCAAATTGAGCATAAACACACCCTTAGTTCGCCGACTTCGTTCTTCTCTTGGTTTCATGAATCTTCACTTCTCTCTCCTATCTCCATGATTTTCCAACATTCAATTCCTCCATCTTCCTCTTCCCTTCTATTTCATCTTTCTCCCTGTAACGATGTCCGAACGTCTTACTTGATTCTCACTCTATTCTTCCTTACCACTCTCTCTGTTCCTTTCTTTACTGTCTCCACTAGTGCAACTTCAACTTCTAGCCCATTACTGTCCCCCACTCTTCACTTTTTGCCCTCCTTACAACCACCATATGTCGCTCCCTCTTCAATTTCCTCTTTCTAGGCTCTTCTGCCAAACAACGATCCGCTTAAGGACTACACACATGGTGTCACCGCAAATCTTTCTCCCTCATATACAATAATGTTAAATAATGCTGTGATAGCACAATTTCAGTTGCAATGAAACTGAACTGAAGCTGAAAATGAACAATGAAAATGTGAAATATTAGCATAGAAGGTATGCCAGAAGTATTGCAATCTCAGAGCATACCCAATCATGGCTACGTACAGCACTGTAATGCTTATTATCAATCACAAAGCAGGCCGCAGCAGTATCCGTCAATCTTACGTGTGAGAGTGAATCATATGCAGTTGTTGGGAAATACTAACTGCTAGGATTTGTTGTTACATAACATTCTCCTTTAATACCCACTACTGAGCAGGGAGGACACTTCATGTATAAAAGTCATCTACTATGATCGGAACTACATGTACAATTGTATTTTACACTTTTGATCTCAAAATAATCCAAACAGCTCATTATCTTTGCAGCTGGACAGATTTTATGGAAGACCCTTTCGCCATATTGCAAGCAAAGTCCAAGTGGTTGAAGATGAATTAAAAGCCCTTCTGAACACTGTGCTTTCCCTTTAAATAGCTAGGCAACCAATACCAGAAATATTAGATGTGCCCCCCACAACTCTGAAGTCTCATACCAAGTGTGTGCAACAGGCTCCATGTTAGTCACCCATATCAATATGGGACATGTTTTGAATAGTGCATCTGTCACATGCCACTCTTGCATAAATACGGTTCAGCAGGATCCATAATGCGATCTATAGCTGAAACTTCTTCTTGGGACTCCTCCACAAACAGTATACAGGCTTTTGATGCGATATTATCAGGGAGGTGTTTTGTCTCACCTCCCTGATATTATCCAGGGTTCCAACCTGAACTTGAACTTGAACCCCCAACCTTCAGTCATTCCATTTGATATTCAGTTGGAATGTTGGTGCAGTGTTTGTTATGAAGACATTTAGGGTTTTCATGCCTTCTTACTGAAAAGTGAACAAATTTGATTTTTTTTTTTTTAATGAATATGTCTTTTGTTGGGCTCAAAGACTCTTCGCACTAGTGCAATAAGCAAATAAATCAACTGTAGTGGGTGTAAGAAACTAGGTTTTTAAAAATAAAACAATACCACTTCTCCAAAATATCTCAGTTGTATGCCATTCGGATTTACTTTAATGAGAAATGTACCCATATGATAGCATGACTTAATGGTGTGAACTGCTGTAATGGACTTGCTCACAATATGTCTTTTCCTGGCAAAAGCTGTTTGGATTCATTACCAAGTTTACATTGAGTTCCAGGTGTAATACATTTGTTGTCTGTGAATAAAGTATAACATTTTTAGATCTTGATTTAGAGGGTCTTGTAGCCACAAACCAGACACAGCTCCTGTGAACAGTCATTAATTCCTTTTGACACATATCTTTTCATCATCACTCCCATGCACAGATGAAACAAACAAACCGAAAGAAAAACAGGATCCGTGATAAACAACTGATGTCTGTTGTTAATAAACAACAGACATCAGTTGTTTTTGTTTACATGTAACAAAAGCACCTTAACATGGCAGATGTGGCATTGATAACCCAATATACCGACAGAAATTAAAGTCTTGAAATCTTGTTGCTGCTGCATAAGAGAGCCAGCACCTTGTATACTATTCTTATACCTAGTAATAACCTTTTATATTACAATTGTCGTAAGCATCATAGTAACCTATGAGCAATTAGATCTAACACAAACTTGTGACTGTTGTGAGAGATATCATTAGACTCACTGACCCAATTTTCTCATAGCTAGATTCCATACACTATGATCTAAGGTACTGTCATGGGTATTACCAAAGATTTCAGATCTATGAGCCCATACATTATTATATTATTTAGTCATGTCTTCAATAGTAAAAATTTTAGAATAAATCTTCATAGTATGGATTTTGCTTGAGAGTGCCTTGACATGCTAAAGTTGGCTTTAAGTAACAAATTAAAATCAAACTTGTCAAATTCTCTTTGTATTTTCTTTATATCCTTGTCCATGCATGTCATCATGAAATGCTGTATTCTTCTCATCCAGCAATGACGGCACCGAAACTTTATAAACTCAAACTTTTGAACAGATCGTCTGATTTTCCTCAAACTTCACTGATGTGCTCTACTTGATATTGCTGCATTCACTCTATCCACATTAGGTATTTAGGTTTCATTCTCCCCTGATCTATTTAGGACGGAGTGATTTTGCTATAACACACATTTCCCAAAGACACCTGCTCGAGTATGCTCAGGACTGATCTTCAACGGGTTAACACTGCTCTATGCTGACTCTCCATCTGTTTCAGCTATGCCGGCGATTTAACCGCATCGGGCAGCAGGTCTTGAACCAGGGCTTCACCAAGCTAGACCGGTACCACAGCCAGTGTGCCAAGGAGCTGAAGGCCCAGCTGCCACGGCGGGAGTCTGAGCGGCGCATGCACCCCCTCGCCAGGCACTGCGACATCCTGTCCGCCGTGGAGACCAGACTCTCGCTGCTGGCAATGACTTACACCAAGTACATTGACCTCCAGCTCTGCTGCTTCATACCGGGAAAGGTGAGCACAATCATCTTATGGTATATTATGATCATCTCGTGATATTAAAAGATTGGTCAGGCCAATTGGTTTGCCTACGACTAATAATCATTTTACAGATAAGATCTTTGTGGCATATTGAATGAGTAGGCTCAATGAGAATCAAATGCTACAAGTACATGTATCCTGATATGATAAGGCTTTTCACATGCAGACATTTGCACAGAAGCCATTTTAATTAATATCCAATACCAATGAAAATGAAACATAATACCTTCATTTCTTTTCCCTCTTTTGCATTCCCTGAAAAAAAAAAAATCATATGGCATCAAATATGATGATTCAAATAATGTTATGCAAGCATCAGTTTGATTTGCTGAAAAATTGCAGCTGTTTGCTTTTGGAACTGCATTCCTCATGTTTGCTCTCTACATGAAAGCCTAGGAAGTGATGCAGGGAAATATATGCATGGAAAATGGAAAAATTTTCTGCAAAATCATCCAGGTTCATATCTTCCAGTATAAGAGTAGGAGCAGAGCTAGACCCCAGGTGCATTTTTTCCCCAAAAATGTTGCATGGGGATTACAGTTCAAATCAGAATATAACACCTCGAAGGTATGGATCAGCAAGCCATCTGCTTCAGCTATTAAGGGATGCAATTATTCCATTAACTGTGAGCAATCTGCCACCTGCTTCTGAAGATGAGAATATTGAAATATTCTATCATCTTTGTCTGCCTTTGTGTGAGCATGAGTGAAGATAGTATTTACCTGGTGGTTAAAGTTGCCCTTGCCCATTTTCAAGAATTGGGTCAAATCGATTTAGATTTAGTCCATGGACCTTAGACAAACTTGAAGTAGGCATGCCTTGCATATTATATGTCTTACACTATGGTGTGTGTGTTATGTTGTCATGTTCATTTACCTGGGGTATGCAGTCAAAACTTGCAAATTCCATGAAACAGCTTTACACTGTCTTTATAAATTCTCGCCTTTGTGCCTATCGGTGTTTGTCACATCAATCATGCCTCTCCAATTGGTATACATATGTAGGGTATAAATGCAAAAACAGATATCCTTTCTCATAAAGTTCAAATATTTAAGATTAAAGCTGCTGAAAAACAAAAAAGTAATTAAATAGATGAGATAATCTTAATAATATCTTCTAGAATAGTTCTTGTTGTCTAATGAGTACAGCATCGTTGAGAAGATTTTTTTTTTTCTTAAGGTGATGCCGACCTTTCAAAATATTCAAAATGGCATTTATCTGTGTAAATATTCCAAATCTTGGTAATTTTATATCTTATGCCCACCTTGTCCTGCTGTAAAATGTTGTGCTTCAATCATCTCCCTTCACCCTGCCCCCTATCTCATTCCAACACATACTCAGGTCATAGATGAAGCCTTCAGAGTACTGCACCTGGTGAAAACCACCAAGGACCCTCCTCGTACCCACGAGCTCCTGCAGGAGCTGCGGGATCTCTCCTCGATGGCCATGGAGCACTTTGACGAGAAGATCGTCCCTGACCTGAAGAAGAAGTCTGGTGTGGAAGTCCGGCTGTCCAACCTTGCCAATCACTCACTGTCGTGTAAGCCCCTTGGTTCAGATTATTGCCCATGAAAGATGTGCAGAGATGACGTGATGATTTTGAAAATGATTGATGTATGATCTTTTTTATAGGAAGGAATCTTTTAATTTTGTGTTTTCAGATGCTCTATATAGAAATTAGCCTAAAAGTATGGGTATTCTTCAAATGTAATCATAATTCCTAGTTTAATTTCGATCAATATATTGTTGGACAGTTTGAATGATACTGTACTTCATCTGTAACATGTTTTCTGAATTTCAGAACTGAGGACTATTGGTACCCTTATATAGATCTGTATAGCCAATATGCTTTTCCAATCCATTTGCTGTCTTTGAGTACTTCCGAAAGTGCAAGCTGTAAAATGTAAATAATGTGTTTTCTTGGGATTTAACTGACTTGCATCTTCTTGCTATCATTTCCCCTTTGCACCATTTTCACCAAAGCATTGACGAGCCGCAGCCTCAAGGTCAACACACTCTCGACGCCGCCGGGATCCCGCGAGCAGTTCACCAAGCTGCACTCGCAGTACAAGGCCACGCTGGCATCCTTCAACAGCCACAAGAGGGAGCTGCAGGCCTGCAAGAACGAGCTGCAGGAGGTGCGGAAGGCGGCCGACGAGCAGAGCCGCAAGCTGACCCAGCAGCAGCAGCTGACCGCCGAGCTCTCCAGCCGGCTGGCCTCCCAGAACCTCCGCGTCACCGACCAGGAGAAGCGCATCGTGGAGCAGGACAAGCGGCTGGCCGAGCTGGAACTGAAGCTGGACGCTCTGGCGTCCACCGCCACGAAGCCCGCCCTCGGTCGGCCGGGTTGCGCCAAGAGGAAAGCGGAGACGTCACCGTTGCCCTCGGCAGGAGGGGATGATGATGGCGGTGGAGGAGGAGGAGAAGGGGGAATGCCAAGTGCTAAGAAGGAGCGATTGTAGCAGACAGAGAGAGAAATAGATGACAGAGGGGAGGCCGAAAGCTTTGTGAAAAGCCACCAATGACACTCTTTCCTCTCTCCATTGTACTTTGAGTGTCCAACTGCTGAAAGTGCCAAGGCCCAACGTAGGGTGGTAGTAACCATCAAGAGCATCAGATCAACTGTAAGAACAGTATTCTGAATGTGTGACTTCCCTGGTGGCTTTCACACCTGAAATTCAGACTCTTTGAGAAAAACTGTTTTTTTCTGCCATTAAACTTTATACTATCTTTGTCAGAAATTTACAGATCAATCATGTCAAGAATTTGCCTACAACTAATATTTTTATCATGTGGAGGAAACCTTCAATAGATTGCAATCTCAGTTTTCCAAGCACTGGGAAGGTAATCATGCATGACATAGCTTGTCTGGAAAAAAAAAAAAAAAAAAAAAGAATGTAAAGAGCCGACTGCCCCTTGGAAGGGGGGAAGGTAATTACTGTGGTAGACATATTTGGGCAATACATTGCATTCCCTTTTATTTGCTGTGTGTGTCTGCAGTACCACGTATGATCATTTTCATATGCACGCTACCAATTTAGGAGAAAAGAGTGGATTCAACATGCAATGCATCACGCACTTTGAAAAGTGACCAATCATGTAAGATGGTTTTATGGGGTGTTCACACTCTGCAGAGAGAATAGATGTGCAAAGAAAAAAAAATGTGAGACAAGCTTATTTGCCACACAAGATGTTCACTCTCCTCAGTGCAGCTGTGGCTGTTGCCATACTATATCTCCATGGCAACAGTGACATTCTCGCAAGTGAGCTGATAGAGACTTCTGTGGCCGTTTCTACTGACTTTTTTGTGTATGTGCTTGAGGTATGTGTATGGGAGGGGACTAGACACAAGAATGTTATTGTTATGCAGAATTTTGCAAGTTGTGCGTCCACCTTTCCAATGTGATTTTTAGCTGTATTTTTGTGGCAGACTGTGTTTATATTCATTTCAGCCATATGATTGTTTTAGACACGGATAGTTTTTATGCATTATTTGAAGGGGTAGTGCTATTGCTTTCACACTTTGGTGCTTACATCCAAGTTTTTGTTTGGATGTATATTTGTTTTTTAGTACAGCCCTCACTCCACATGCAGAGATTTGTGACACACAGGCAAACTTTGCAACAATATCATGTAAGAATTGCAAATCCATCCACAGAATGACTTTATACTGATCATAAGGCCGTGCTTGATATACACATCAAGTGTTTGTATTTCATTAAAGCAGTTAGAAAAATATGAAAAGTTTTATTGCAAAATGAGCTAAGCACCATTTTCCAACATTTCAAAGTAAATCCATCATCAGACAGAGCAAAACAGAACCTCTCCAGTAATACTTCACTTATAACATAACAAGGAATATTTTAGAATTTATGATTAAGAATATCCCATATTTTCTTATTATTTTCTTTGTTTTTTAGCAGCTTTAATCTCAAATATCTCAATTTAACAAGAATGGAGTTAGCTCTTTTTTTTATAAAACTCTTCATATATAGGAATGACACCATTTACTGTGCAAAGATACACTGGTGTATAAGGACATGTAGAAATTCCCAACTTTTTTTTATTAGCCGTTATAGCAATTACATAATTTGTTCTGGCTTTGTTTGCCAACCAGAATTTAGTTCATTGTTTAGGCTGATGTCATATCCAGGGTCATACAGATATGTTTATTTTGAGATCAAAAGTTGAAGGTCAAGGTCAAATTCTTACAATTTCACAATTTCCCCCATATCTATGCAATGCCTGAAGGTATTTTCTTCAAACTTAAGCCCTGTTTTAACAGACCTTACCAACGTCCAGAGAACAAAACTCCTCGCCTTGGGCAATAAAACTACAGAAGAGAGTACTGGGTAACGTTTTAACAGACACACACCGAAAGCCTTTGCTGGGTATTTTTCCACAAAGGGAGTGTGTCCACTGATGCGACTACCCTGCCCACCAGCCGGCACCACCTATTGTTTTTGGATTGTGCACATACTGAATGTGGTTACAATCACTGATCTCAGCTACATAGAGATCAGTGGTTACAATCCATTCACATGATCAGTGCATGGTGTGTCAGTCATTCTCTGTCCACAATGTTGCGCATGCATGTTAAGTGTATCAGAGGAATATTACTTCGGTTGCATTGTTGTAGAAGGGTTGTCGGTATAATATTGTGGTAAGGCCAGGGTAATGCCGGGGTAATTACCCTAGCTGGCTAGGGTAGAATTTGGCAGAAGTTACCGTGACAATGTCCAAGCAACATTTTGCGGGGACTGTTTTAACAGGCAGGATAAAACAAGATTACCTTGATGCTACCCAGACAATGTCACGGCAACTCTAGTTTGAAAGGCTCTGTTAAAATGGGGCTTTAGTGTATATAAGTTTACCAGATAAGAATTCCCTAGGAAAGTGTTGGGCCATGGTATCAAAGGTCAAGTGAAAATACTAAATTTTCATTTTTTTTTCCCTCTTCTTATTTCGGAAATGGCTCAAGGTATCTTCATAAAACGTAGTACATATGTATGTAATGCCTGACAATGATTCCCTAGGGAATTTTTTTTTTGGTCATTGGGTCAAAGGTCAGAGTAAGATGCTGAAATTCTACTATTTAATGCTAAATTATACTTTTTCTCAAACACATTTTAAATCACCTTTTATATGGTGATTCAAGTCAGCATTTCTAACCGCATTTGAAAACATGGTTGCATTTATCTACCACCTGAAAATGCCTTAAGCACGTCCAGTATCATGATTTTGCTTCAGAAATTTTTGAGATAAATGCACCCATAGTTTAATTTGTTGCCCAGCCTTGTGGATAAATATAAATTCCCATCTTGTGCTAATACTATTCATTATGTGGAAAAAAAAATTCTTTCTGCAAAATAGCATTTCCTATTTCCTATTCTTGCACGGCCGGCTACAAGACTGGGTGTAGAATATTCCAGAAATGCATCCTGCTGAATGCAGGACTGCTCTGAAATAAACCCAGAAGTCCATTATTAAGTTTAAGGAATACAGTTCCCTGAACAGATTTTGATATGCCTAAACTTTCCCATCGTAGCAAAGTGTCGAAGATGGTTATTAACGCACTTTTGAGTAGAGCTTGTAAAGAAACCAAGAAATGGATTGTTATATCATACTGATATACCTGACAAGATGTGGTTATGTAGTTAAGTGTCTATCCTATGAAGGGGGAGGGGTAGAAAAGAGGGGCATGATTCCAAGTTGTGATTATAAATTGGTCTTCCAAAATAACCATTGAGAGGTGTTGGCGCAAACATGCCAACATGTCACCGACCATGTGGTATTCAGTTGTGTGGCAGGATATAACCTAACATCTGTGTACAAATTGCTATGCTGCACATTGCAGGAAGTATGCATGTGTGATAACACTGTCATTTGTGCATTCAGGATATCATTGGCATCCAATGTACAATTGTATAATACATTGTATATCTGAGTGCATTTTCAGTGCGATGATATGAAATTGGAATGCACTCTTCTTGCATACAGATTGAAAATTTACTTTTCGGAAATGAGAGTTCTTAAATCAGTTCTTATTCTTTGTAAAGCCATTGTTCTTTTCCAGCTAGAAATAATGCGTCACTTGTGTTGGCGAGTTGTATTCTGTATCCATGTGACCTTAACAGAAAAAAAAAAATTGTCCCCACGATTGAGATATTTTAATGTAGAGAAATATCTGTTATATATTTTCTAACCTATGGTTTCATTAGCACATATGTTATTTCCAATGTAAACCACTTAAACTATCTTCATGTAGAATTCTGTGCAAGCTTCTATGGTTCAGAAGCAAGGGGGAATGATGTTACTGCAACCGCTGATGGGGGTCTTCGTTAAAGTACCCCACCATTAGCTCTGGGGCAGGTCCCCAAACCACCCCTGCACTATGCTCCACTTGCATCATTAAAAAGTTTTGTATGCTTGGTGTTGTGTATTGGTTATTGTCATAGTTAATGGATCTGGTGTACTTGCAACATATTTAAGAGACCTTTTTAAAAAAATTTTTCAGTACCATGTGAATTTTAGTCAACAAGGCAGTCAAGCAAAAGTTTCACAGAGTATTTTTTTTTTTTACTTTCAACTGATACTAAAAGAAAATCTGGAGGGCTTGCAGACTTTCATTATACATTTGTCACACTGTAGACTGACCATCAATCTTTGCTTCACTTTACGCTCATCCAGTGGCTCCAAAAGAATAGTTGTTAACCCTTTCTGTTTTTTCTTTTTAATGATGAAAAGGCATGTTCACATAAATAGCATCAAATGGTAAATTAGCTCAGTTAAATCATCGTCTGTATGATTAAAGGAAATCATAATCATGATTCAGAAAAAAAAAACAAAAACAAACTTGCAGTCTGAAGTCTTAAGGAGTGCTAGATTCAAGCAAGAGGGAGGTTTTTCAAAATTCCAATCAAATGATGTTTTTGTTTTCACTGTGAACATTTTATATTGAGTATTCAACATGTGTTAGGTATGCTCCTGTGAGTTTGACTCAGTTGATTGGAAATAAAGGCCATCAAGTGAACTGTAGTTTTACTCACAGTGAAAAGCAGCACACAAACATGAAGCTAGTTAAAGGTATAATTTTCCTTTGAATGCACATACAAATGCTTCTTGCTGTAGCCTTTACTTTGAAGTCGGGTAGAATGTTGCTGTTCACTCTCGAGCTTTGTGATGTATCAGAGAGCCAAAGTAGATATCCTTTTTAAAAAAACTTGTTTGCCTCATTCAAGCAAACTGCATGGATGCCTGATTTTCAGCCAGAGCACAAAAAGCCACCCACTCAAGATCAAAGTACATGACAGACTTTGTGGTTGTACATGTATTTCATTCTGTGCTACATTTCTACAAATGGCTTCCTATTAAAGCACAATGAATTTTTCCCCCCTGTCAATTTCGCATGTAGGAATGCTCTGTAAGAAGGAAGTTTGACATGTTTGTGGTGGAAGAGAGAATAGTGTTCTGTGAACATATACATTTTTTTCAACTGAAACAAGCGCTCTGCCAGTCATGGAGTCACACACGGAAAAAAAAACAAAACAAAGCGGTAACAGCAACAACCAGTCGTTATGTGGTGTTTGAGTATGTCAATAAAATGCAATGTTTTTGGTTTTCTGAGGTCTGTGTTCGCAGCTTTTGGGGCCCTTTTCCTTTGAGGCAAAATTTAAGTCCTCCATAGCACTTTCCTTGTTCCACTCTCCCCGATCCAGCTTGTTGTTGATAAATGGTATCCTCGGGCTGCCTCGGGGCTGAGAACTATCAGGTACCTCTGAGAATCTTCAGAAGAGCTGCAATCACACAAATGTAAATTGGTGAGGTTTCTACGATAGCTACGTATTACATATAGAAGGTATCACCATCACTACTTAGACCACACTTTGTATGTCAATAATGAATGGAATTTTTTTGTACATGTATTAAATGGTCAAGACAACTCATTATTTCACCATACTGTCTCCGAGTGTTCAATGGACAGTTATGTTTCCATGTTTTTGTGAGAAGAGGGAGTTGAGAGAACAGAGATATATGCACAAGTGAAAAGATGTGATTAGATTGGATTAGCACACTGCACTGTTAACACATCAGGGGCGGTTCACAGAAAAACACCGACTTGCTGAATAGGGAAATACAATGTATTTCATATAGTTGTTGGTTTATATACCCCGATATAAAAGTGGGCCCTGTTTTATGAAGAGTTATAATTGATTGTATATTTGATTTCTATGGTAAGTCTATGGCAGCCTGTGTGGTCAGGAAATTTATAACTAAAATGGGGCCCTGATATATCAAAGTAATTTTCATGGTCCTAATGTCCTTGTTTCAGCAGGGTTCCTTCTCACTTTGTAAAAGGCAGGCAGCAGAGATCCTGACAAAATCTAATTCCTGTAGTGCTCTGGGGTGTCATTTTCCAGCTATTATGTACATTGTACTGTTATCAGTTATTCAGCCTGCTTATAGCTGCAATTTTTGCAACACTGACAATACGAACAAATATGTGAGACTTTAAAATGTTACACTGTTTCGTACATGACAAAACATGTACAATATAAAGTGTTTCATTATATATAGTGTAGGACATTTTGGTATTGCATTAAAATTGCAAACTCTTGTCCGCTTAGTTGTCACTATATTTTCTCTCGCCTGTTTTGTGAATGTGTGTATGGTTGCTATTAAAGTGCGCAAACTCTTGACACACGACAAGCACCCAAACCCTTGCTACATATTGCAAGTAACAACATATAATGTAGTGCAGAGCCTTCTTCAAATTTTAGTATTAACTGCTTTGCAGCTCTTTATGCCTTTCTCTACAGGTCATATATAATTACCTCCGCCAAGGGAGGAGGTTACCGGTATGTTTTCGTTACCATTGGTTTGTGTGTTTGTTCGTTAGTTTGTTTATTTGTTTGTTGGTGTGCAAAATAACTCAAAAAGTAGTAAACGGATTTGGATGAAACTTACAGGTAAGGTTTAGAATGACACAAGTAACAAATGATTAACTTCTGGTAGTGATCCGAGAATATTTGGGGAATTTATGAAGGTTTTTTTGATATTTTGGTAGGTAGGATCATTGAACTTGGGAGTTCAGGCTACACGTATTTGAGGTTTGCATGCGCGCACTAAAGTGTGTGCTCTAGTTTCTGCTAGGGCAAGGCGCGCCTTGCAGCTGAGGGTTTATGACGTAACAAAGGCTTCTATATTGGGAAATCGGGCGACTTTCAGCACACATTACTATTAAACGTACGTATGGGTGGAAATCACTGATATCTTTATCGAAGAACAAGTTCAGTGAAGGAAAATCAGCTACATGCTTGGCGGAGGTCTGCGCTCTAAGAGTGCTTTTCTTGTTATTTAAGCATAGATAATGATTATATTGGATGGCTTTAATTCATGGAATACCAGGGAATACATGTATTGCACTCATTACGGCCAATATTGCACTTCATTCATGCAGTATTGGTCTGGACCTGTGCAATAGTCTGTGGTATCGCATTCATTGCCATCCACTTTAATTTAATTATTCACCAAAAGAAAGTATCAGAATCAAGAAGACAGAAAGACAGACAAAGAGTCAGAGAGAGAGAGAGAGAGAGAGAGAGAGTGTGTGTGTGTGTGTGTGTGTGTGTGTGTGTGTGTGTGTGTGTGTGTAAGAGACAGAGGAAGGCAAAGACATCACTTCTATAATCACACAACCAATGAAAAAGGTGAAAAATACAAGCTGACCCAAGTTTGCTTTTTATGGTATATTACATTTTCATAATATAGCAGTTTGGGGCTTTTTCTACAAAGTAATTGATTTAACTTTTTGACAATTAACTTTTGGACAATTAGGAGTACTGGGAAATTATCAGTAAATGAATCAATCAAACCAAAGTACTGTAGTTACTTTTCTGAAATTTCCATAAGCAGAAATTCTCTGAAATCAGGTTGCGATAGAAACTGGAGATGAGCACTTGTTACATCACAGCTCTATCATTAAAATGGAGCAGAAAAATAAGCAGCCTTCTTTACCACTTGGAGTTAAATTTTACCCGAAGGAAAATAAAACAGTGCCAACGTTACATGTATCTAAATTATCACATTGCTATCCAAGTACTTTGTGCATTTCCTTTAGATAAACAGAGTTAGAAAAGAAAAGTTTTGACATATTTAGAATTTAAGAGTTGCAGGAGTACATGCGCATAAACAAAAAGGGAAATCCACTTATTTCCTGTGCTTCCACACTTCAAGGCAAAATACATTGTATTACTGTAAACATACAAATTTTCGCACATTTCATGCTACTCTTGGCATGTGCAAATTCTAAAACTCGCAAAAATATCATGACAATTTTCTCCGCAGATTTTGGATGATTTTGAATGGGTTGACAATTGGGCAGCATGAATTCAAGAACCAGCGAATATGTTTTTGAGCCAATCAGTGGGAAAAATTAATTGTGTGAAAATATGTACGTTTACCGTATTACTTGATCTTCACAAGACTTTTTTCTTTCTTTCTACAACCCTGCACCACTTCATTCTGAAATACCTGTACACTGTACTAACGCATTGGGCATTGCCAAAACATACTTTGCTTACTTACCCAATAGACCAGTTCTGTAATATATTCAGATTTTATCCCTACTTTGGTCACAAAAGTTGCCCGTAACAACCACAAAGCTTGCCTAGGCTTGCCCTACCTAGCAACAAGTAAGTGAATTCCTGCCTATGGAACTTAATGGGAGAGAGGCGGTGAACAAAATGCTTCATTACTAGGCTTTAGGAAAAGAAACGTACATAAGCTGCAATACAGTACATTACCGAAACGGTCTATTGACTACTTGGGGTAAGGACTCAATCCCCAAATGTATCTACCGAATGACTGTGCTTTACATTGTTTTTTTCTAATAAATCGATAGAAAAAGAGTCTGAAAGTATCTATGCGGGAAGCAAACTGTATACATATTTTGGTAACATATTGATTCCCCACATATTCCCTACTCAATTTGAGATTGAGGTAATCTTTGTCATGCAAAAACGTCAAGACAACATTCACATAAATGTCTCATACTTTGTTTCACTCACATGACAGGGGGGAGGGAAGCTTGTATGGTTCCTCTCCTACATAATCTTGAAAAATGTATACAGCACTTTCCTTCTTTTGGGTTTTAGAAAAATATATCCCCTTTACAACTTATAATTTGTGATCTAATTTTGCACTGATGACATAGAGACAAGAGGAAGAATCTCTACAGGATAAATTCGCATAGCATTCATCGCTGGGGTGACAAGACCTTGTATCTGCAATTTTGGTGAAATTGACTTTTTTGGATTAATGATCAAATAATAGGTTAAGTGATGCCCTGTCCAAATCCCAACTGTCTTACTCCAAAAATGAAGCCACCACGGCATGTCAAAGGAAAGGCTATCCCATTTGCCACAGTGCTTTGGCCGCCACGTTTTTTGGCTCTCCTGAACATTTGACATTTTGTAGATACGAGGTCTTGTCGCCCCAGATACTAGCTGTGGATTTTTTGCTTTGTTTTGTTTTGTTTTTAAAGTAAAAAATCATCTTCGATGACTCAGTGATCTCCTTAAGATATGGCAACAATCTGTACAAATTTCATACATGTGGACAATCATACTTCAGAGACAAAGGTGAAAAGTTCTAGTACAACTTATTGAGTTCATCCTGTGTAACAAAACTTAGGATTTGAAAAGAACCAATTGTGCAATGTGCTTTTTACATTGCAATTTTTTTTTTTAAAGATATCCACTACCATAAAATTAGTAATCAGTCATTGTAACACATTTCCTTGAGTTAAACATGCTTTTGCATTATACACCATCAAAGATATCCACCACCATACAATCAGTTATTGTATATGCCATCTATTTTACAAATTGAGACTTGTAAGGCAATCTCACATCAGGTTCAATTCACAACTGAGAACCTTGTTGATGGAATAAAGAAAAAAATTGTATCCCTCTCTCAGAAAAAAGCTAGCAATCTCTCACTTTTGAGAGGATATATACAATGCATTTATGTCATAGAAGGCAATATCTTTCTGACAGAGGCAAGTCAAGAACTCTTTCACGATGCTAGAAAAGTGAAAATATGACGATTTTCTTTGCATTTTCTTATTACTGTTGTCCACACATAGTCTTCTCATTTAGCAATGGTGGCAACAAAACTAAACTTCTGACAAATTGTCTGATTTTACTAAATTTTCACTGGTGTGTTCTACTAATCATGCTGCATACACTCCATCCACACACACATATTTGGGTTTCATTCTCCTTTGTTAAGACTAGGAAGAGCCAGATTTCAACAGTTTGAGTGCTTGTATGTGTATGTGTAAGTGTGTGTGGGTGTGTCTGTCTATCTGGGTCTGTGTGCATGTGTGTGTGGGTCTATCTGCTTGTCTGTGTGTCTGTGCCCTTTCACATACAACCTGATGACATACAATGCTCACTATGATGTTCTGTACACCATTCCCTGTAGACACTACAGGCAACGTTTCTCAATTGCTCAACAAGACAGCAAAGGCAAAGAATTGACCAATGCTCATTACCTTTACTCCAGGCAGAACTCTCAGCAAATTCCAATGAAATTCTTTGTTTGGAAGTAGGAAATCAACAGGAAACATGCACTACAATTTTACTCTGTAAAGCTCAGCATTCTTCTAACAGCTACAAAATAATCACAAGGATGACCTATAAGATAACTACCAATAAATTTACTCCACTTTAACCACCATTCAAGTGTTTTGGCGATAGAAGATACTACCTTCCTTCCTAACATACTATGAAATAGAATAATCCAAAATTCTCATATAAATTGATGCAAATATCATAGCAAAATATTCTGAAAAAAAAAGCGTGCAATGATCAATGCAATCAATAGACATGATTTCGCCCGTGGCATTTCCACAAAAGAGTGTTTCCTCAGTGTGCATTAGACTAAATAGATATATATCTCCCAGGAAACAACAGCACATGTCACATCACAAATGTTTCCCTCGAGCATGTAGCATTCTCATCATCACAAGCAAAACATACAATTACCCTTTGTGGGGGCTTGTGAATGAGAAAAAAAAAATGCAGAGAAAATGATACAAATGAATGCTGGCACATTTCTTAATTTTGAAACTGGTGTGCAAGCACCAGTCATCTGTCTGCAGGCATGCAATGCAAAGTAATTTTCAGACATATTTAACCTGCCGTTTGCTGGCACAATTGTTGATTTGCACATGTGTGTGTTATATTGTGAATTCCTGCGTGGGCATGGGGAAAACAAACTACAGATTGTGGACTTACACCTTACACTGCAATAACGTCTTCATCTGTGCAGCTGGTGTCCTAGACCAGTAAAATACTCTCTAGCCTAACATGGCACATGTACACTCCTGTACCACACTCCATGTGAACACAAAGACTTCACAGCATGAAAGCTGTTTTCAAATACTTCTTGCAATAGCTGCAACCACTCCACAATACATAGGCAATCTTGAAAACGACTACGCTTGGTTGTGTTAGCTCTGCTGGAACCTCCGGAACGTAACTACAGCAGTGAGGACCTCATACAGCAGGGCTTCTGTAGACCGTACCTTCACCAAGCTGTATCGATGGTCGCATCAGACAAATGGTTTGTTGTGGCGCTGCTTTCTCTTGGCAAGTGCTGCTTGTCGCTTCTGCTCAATCTCTTGCTGACTGCAGAATCTCTGTAAGTGAATGTGGTCTGCAGACACAGAAACAAGCATGCAAGACAGTGTAATAAGGGCACATCTACAATTTGTCATTTACAAGCTGATGTTCATTGTCTGTGGGCACATACACAAAGTGTTTTAACCATTTTAGTATCCACAGTAAATGGGGAGATGCAAACCGGTCCATAAGTAAAGACACTCTAACAAGAAAACAGTGCCTTGTAATTAAGTACCTTAAGTAATTAAGTGCCTTGTAATTAAACATCTGTACATCATGGAGACCTTGAAATAGACATACATTTTCATTAAGTCATTCACATAGAATTTCTACCCAGTTGTATAATACTAATGAAATACATGATTTCCAATATTTTACAGAGGTATTACCTTCCTTTCAAGGATGTTATTTGACCCTGCCTCATGATATGTCCAGATCAAGCAGAGATGCAAGTGTCTAAATTCATGAAAAGGTATTAACTGCAAAACAGAGCAACTCTACAGCTACATAGAAAACAATACAATACTTAATCAGTAAGGAGTGATGATTCATGCTAATTCACACCTTGATTTTTTTTTTTTTTTTGGGGGGGGGACCAAATGGAAAATCAAATAGAGGTGTACCTTTCTTTGCTGATGGTGTGACAGGTTGGGAGAGACTCCTCCTTTCATTGTGAGATTCTGCACAGGACATCTCAGGCAATGACAATGCTAGCTGCTTCTGCTGTGCAGGTTGGTCCACGGCCTCGGGGAGGCGAGAGGACAAGCGGTCAGACGATCTTGTGGCCCTGGACGATGAACGCAGTGTGGGCTGGCCAGTGGGTTGACCGGCGGCCTGTGTGGACTGCCTGGCTGGAGGACTCTTAGCACAGTGCTTCGCTGTTCCTCTTCCTGAGGAAGTGTGCCTGGATGCTGCCCACGACACAGATGAAGATGTTACCGTTTTATTGCATGTTTGAGTCCATGCTGACGTTGGTAACGCTGCTGATGATGTTGATGATGCTGATGTTGACGATGCTACATGCACACCACTCAGCTTGTTGGCACTGCTGCTGTTCGGGGCAGGAGCTGTGACCTTTTTGCTGCACTCTTCAAAGTCAGAATCATTGTCCAGGAGAGCCAGCAGCATGTCGTCGGGAAGACTGTTGTCTCCAAACAAATCATCAAGGCTGTCATCGATGCTTGGCTTCTCCTTTGATGCTGCTTTCGCTTGGCCTGCAGTCCCCACGATAGACGGGACTGCAGAATTCCTAACAACGCTTGAAGGTTTTGGGCTGCTCCTACACAATGGCCTGTTCGGAAGAGAATGGCTGTCTCTTTTTTGCATCATGGGTGCTTGCTTTGACATTTTGATGTTTGCACTGCTGGTTTTCAAAACTGACTTTTCAGCTGTCCTTTTAGTGTCAAAAGGCAACGTTTGGATGGTTGGAGATGTTCTTCTCATGGTCTTTTGAGGATGTGAGCTCGCATGCAAGTGCTGCTTTCCCGTTTGATTTGTGACTTGAGAGCGATTACCACTCATGTTTCTTGTAATGACCCTACTCATGTTGCTGGATGAGTTTGTTGACAAGTTTTGTGGATTAAAGGAAAATGTCTTGCATGACTGCTGGGGGCCCTGACGACCCCACTCACTAGTCTTGCCCGCCGTTCTTGAGTTTGCCAGAGTCTGAGATGGAGATATTACATCGGCCTCATCCGAGGTCCTACGGTTGGAGTGTTCCTGCTGTTGCTTCTGTTGGGTCAGAGCCTCATTTTCCACCTGAGTGGCTATCCTGATGATGGAATCGTCATCAAGCCAGTCATCGTTTCCCCACAGGTCATCCGTGATGGAGTGACTCAAACTACTTGGCTTGCCGTCCTCCAATCTTGCTCCTTTACAGCCACTCTCCTCGGGGAGTTGCACGTCATCACAGTCCATGGGATCTGGCAACCTTTCTGGCTCCACCAGTTCTTCTGTTCCTCTGTCTCCGCCTCCATCGACCTTCTCCTGGTGCTTGGCGGCTTCCTCAATGGCAGCAGTGAGGTTACCCGTCCACTCTTTCAAAATCTTGAGGTCGTTCAGTACACCTTTGTCCAGTCCAGTCCTCGAGAGCTTCCTTCCGTTCGTTCTCCTGGTTGGCCTATTTGATGTTTTGTAAATACAATTGGGATAACCAGAGAGAAATTACATTTTCGCCTCATTCCTTACCTATCGCTACAATGAGCTCTTGATGGAGCTCTTAGTCAGATGTATGTATGTGCACAACACAGACTTCCTGGTTTGAGAGTAAACATAGCCTTAGACTCCTTGGCCCGAATTCACAAAGGTGGTACAATTGAAACCATGGTTCAAACCATGGACAATTTGTCTTGAGCGCCAAGTGTCATGTGGCCTACTTCATTATGAAGTCAGTCATTTCGTAGTCGAAAAAACCATTTCATTGATGAAATGTTCATTTCGTTGTAACGAAACGACAACATTTCGTAACGAAATAGGCCATGCGACACTTGGCGCTCCATGCAAATTATCCAAAGTTTAAACCATGGTTTCAATTGTACCACTCTCGTGAATTCAGGCCCTTGGATTTGTTATCATTTGCTTTTTTTTTTTTTTTTCATTGTTGAAATACACTTACAAAAAATGTCATTGTCTGTTGAAAGGGTATTTCAATAGTATAGAGTAACTTCATGCAAATGACCTGAATATAATTTACCTGGTCGGTCTATGTCTCTTCTTTCCTGATGAGCCAGGCTCTTGCCTGTTCTTCATCCAAAGTCCAAGGAGTGGAGGGGTGTTTGACTCTTTGTTTTCCTGTCATTTGGAAGAGAAACAGCATCATTGCAGACAAACATGAAGCAGCAACTTAGGTAAGGCAGAGCTTGACATAGCTGTGGCTCGATGGTTCAGGACACTCAAAACTGATGTCTGGCCATCAAATTACAAAAACAGCTATTTTCTGATGGCCCGATTGGGCAACTAAGATTCAAAAAGGATCGTTTTGTTCCCTTTTATTTTGGGCAGCTACATTTCCACTGGGGCCATCAAATTTGTAGTCCTTTTGGGCCACCTGGGAAAAAAGTTAGTGTCAAAAACTGGTTAAGGTATTACTATTTACCATAATTATTTGATTATAAAAAGTGACACAAAGGATGGCAATCTTCCTGGAAACAAACAACAACAACAATAACATGAGAAAAATTGTAACATTTACAGGTCCTAGGGCAGTCCAAGGGAAATATGTCCAAGAGCATAAATCAAAGTTGTCAATCTTACATACAATCAGTAAGGAAGACATCAGGGCCCTGTTTTATGAAGAGTTAAAATTGATTATAATTAAAGTTGATTTCTATCATAAGTCTATGGCAGCCTGTGTGTTAAGGAAATTTAAAATCGATTATATCTTTTGATAAAACAGGCCTCTGTTCTATTAAAAAAAGACCTTTTCAGATATGATATACATAATTTGCACAAGCTCACTGAACACACACACACACACACACACACACACACACACACACACACAAAGTGGAAAAATTCATCGTCTATATCTTCATCCTTAGGAAGAGCAAAAAGGCTGTTTCATTCATGCAGAATCTTAAACTCCATACCTTTGGATGCACACAGTCAATGAGGTCAGCCAGGTCTTGCTCTGCAGCGTGAGACCTTGTGATTCTTCTCCCTGTGAGAAAACAGTACAGAAAAGGTTATGTCTACTTCATGGATGCCAATCCTGTAAACAGAATTGCAGTATTCTAAGGGTCAAAAGGCATATTTTTGGTGGAAAAGCAGCATTTTTACCTCTCCTGCAATTGACATGTAGTAATGCAATTTGGGAAAGACAGTATTTTTATGAAAAGTATACCTGGCAAAACAAAACAAAAAAAAAAAAAAAAAAAAAACAGTACAAATTCCAGCAACAAAGTAACAGATTGCATCTCTGTTACTTGTGTTATTATATTTAGTACATGTAGTAACTTCTTCTTTCTCTTTTTTAATACATCATTTGCCATCCTGATCAATGGATTTTTTTTTTGCTCTGAAAGGTTCCCCAAAATGTAATATTAAGATCTCCACTAATGGGGGAATGATTTCAGGTCACATACACACAACAAAGGCGACACCCAATATGTCAGTCACTACTGCATATCTAGATACGTACCTGGAGTTGTAGGGAGACATACTCTTCTGGCAGGTGGGGAATCCCCCCACAGGATGTCCCTCTCATTGTCAGTCACGGGAGAATCTTGAGAGCTGGAGCGTGAGAGGGGTCGAGTCCTTCGCATGGTGTCTAAACCAGATCTGTCGTATACACAACACATCAGTTACCCGTAAAACAATCATGATCACGGTTTTAACATAGGCAGCGCAGGCGCGGCGATACGGTGCAATTTATTCGCCAAAAGCATATGACTTCAAAGCCTCATTTGCATAATGTAAACAGCTTGCGTATGCAAAACCACTGGGGAAGTGTTGCAGGACAGTTGCAATATCTCACCTCAGAAGCCGTCAAATGATTAAATCTATGTACAGCAAATTGAAGGAGAAACTATTCTCTGTGTCTGGCAATGTTACATGTAGTTATTTTGGGTTTTATTGAGGATAAACCTGTGAAAATAACGTCGAAACTGGCTTGTGCCGAAAGGGTGGGTTGGGTGATGGCGCGTCGCGTTAATGGGAACACCACCCTTCGTCCAAAGCCCCCCCGGTTTTGCCGAAAGGGTGCGTTGGGAGCGTTGGGTCGCGTCGCGTTGACTGGAACCCCACCCTTCGTCCAAAGCCCCCCCGGTTTTGCCGAAAGGGTGCGTTGGTACTTTTTCTCATGTAATATTAAAAGACGAGTTTTGAATTTATATTTAACCTTCAAACAACCATTTCAAAGAGGCTATCGTCCGGATCGGTTTACACTCTATTACCACTTGGTCTACAGCCAGTTGGTCTGGCACCATGGGGGAGGGGCGAGGGACCCTAAACTTTACCCTAATCTTATTTCATATGTATGAACATCTGTTTTCTCCCTCAATGCAGGGTCAGAGGGTAGTCCGTAGTCGTAGAACCCCCCCCCCCCCAAAAAAAAAAAAAAAAATAGCCCATTTGGTCATATAGACGAAACGATTATGGACCAAATGGTACCTGATTAGACCAGGAGGCTGGCTATTAGACCAAATGACAATACGATCAATGGTTATTAGACTAAATGGGTGTAGATTAAATGATGATAGACAGAGGCTAGACCAACTGGGCAATGGACCAAAATTAATGTGTACACCAAATTTATATTGGACAAATTTGGTTTCATTTTAGACCATTTGATGATTAGACGAAATGGAATTAGACCAACTCATAATAGACCAAATCGGTATTTGATGATATAAACTGGTGTTAGACCAAAAATAGACCGAATGTCTATTATTAGACGAAATAGTAGACCAAATGTAGACCAAATAGTAATTAAATCAAATAACAATTACACCAAACAGTAATTGGACAAAATGATGACTAGACCAACTGGTTATTAGACCAACTGATATCAAACAGCCTATTAGACCAACTGGCTGTAGACCAAGTGGTAATAGAGTGTAAACCGATCCGGACGATAGCCTCTTTGAAATGGTTGTTTGAAGGTTAAATATAAATTCAAAACTCGTCTTTTAATATTACATGAGAAAAAGTACCAACGCACCCTTTCGGCAAAACCGGGGGGGCTTTGGACGAAGGGTGGGGTTCCAGTCAACGCGACGCGACCCAACGCTCCCAACGCACCCTTTCGGCAAAACCGGGGGGGCTTTGGACGAAGGGTGGTGTTCCCATTAACGCGACGCGCCACCACCCAACCCACCCTTTCGGCACAAGCCCTGGAAACTTAGCTTCCAAAACAGAAAATTTGGTCTCTAAACAAGTGTTATTTTCTCACATTTTCCTTCATTGCCCAAAAATGAAACTTCGGTATACATGTATGACTTATGGTAGTATATCCATACTGTGTTCCAAATATCTTTTCTGTATCCTTTGGCGCGCGATTATGTCAGGAAAAAATCCAGATCACAGTCACTTGTGACCCACGTAAAATCCATAGCGTAAGCAGTACGCAGTCCGATGTATCAGTTTTCGTGCTGCATGAAACAGTTGAAGTGCATTGTAGGGTTCGTCTCTCACCCACGTACCACCCTGTGGACCGAAAACCGAACCCTGTCACCGTGCGCCGAACCTGACACTGCTGATTGGCTAAGCGTGTGTTGGCCAGTAGAGAACGCATGCGCAGGAGGATTATCTAGTTGTGCATGTCCAGTATTTTCTCTTAAATTCAGTTGTCTTTTTGCCCTGATTTTCACCTAACTACTAATTGCGCAAACACAAAACTTCGCAGGTAGTGAGTCTGGAGTATACAGACTAGCAATATGTTAATCAAATGCATATTCATGCTGGCGCAGACTTGTGTTGGGAAATAATCGTAACCCTTTCCCACAGTCAACTCAAACAGAAAAATACACATATCTCGAAAGATACATCAGCATTTTCACAAAAAAAAATCATATATGAAGAATGATATATCCATATTAGATACAACAGTGTGAAGTTTCAAGGGATTTGGTGGTAAAAAAAGGGAGATACGAGGAGGTGAACTTTCGAGATTTTTTTGTCTTTCACTTCGCACAGTGCTTCGATGACCGTTACGAATTCAAAAGCTTTGGCCTCTTATCGCAGAGTTGCACCATATCGCCGGGCCTGAGTGTACCTTGGACTTGGTATACAACCACACGCGTATGTCTTTACTATCCAGTCACACACGTCGCTGTAGCCATGGCCTGAGTGGTTGGATATAGCCACACAAGTGTATACTTCACATATCCATACAGACAGAGAAGCTGGATAATGCTGTATCAGATTAATATAGGCAAAAAATCAAGGTCAAAGGTCAAAGAAGTCAAAGGTCAAAATTCTGTGAAGAAGTTTTGAAGCCCTCAGCTAGTGCCATCACATAAAGCAAACGGAATCGAAATCGGGTTAGAAATGGCGAAGGAGTAGCATTTTGTAGCAAAATGTACAATACAGGTCAAAAATCAAGGTCAAAGGTCAAAATTCTATGAAGAAGTTTTGAAGCCCTTACGTATCGCCATCACATAAAGCAAACAGAATCAAAATCGGGTTAGAAATGGTGAAGGAGTAGCATTTTGTAGCCAATGTACAATATAGGTCAAAAATCAAGGTCAAAGGTCAAAGAAGTCAAAGGTCAAAATTCTGTGTAGAAGTTTTGAAGCCCTCACCTAGTGCCATCACATAAAGCGAGCGGAATCGAAATCGGGTTAGAAATGGCGAAGGAGTAGCATTTTGTAGCAAAATGTACAATACAGGTCAAAAAATCAAGGTCAAAGGTCAAAGAAGTCAAAGGTCAAAATTCTGTGTAGAAGTTTTGAAGCCCTCAACTAGTGCCATCACATAAAGCAAACGGAATCGAAATCGGGTTAGAAATGGCGAAGGAGTAGCATTTTGTAGGAAAATGTACAATATAGGTCAAAGGTCAAGGTCAAAGGTCACAACTGAAATTCTGTGTAGAAGTTTCAAAGCTCCCACATAGTGCTATCATATAAAGCAAACAGAATCAAAATTGGCTCATAAATGACAGAGAAGTAGCATATTGAAGATTTTGATCACACACGGACACACGGACACACACACGGACGACCTCACGGTGATATGCTTGTGTGTCTACCCCTTTGTTCTCCCTTTTGTTAAAATAGACACACAAGCAAAAATTTTAGCCACACAAGCCTGATGGAATAAAGGCCATCTATTGTGCACTATTGTTCTCCTAGCCACACAAGTATACTCTCGTTAGCACGGACACAAACACGTACGGAGCCCGTTTCATAGTCCCCTGCTCGAACTCGTTCGGCGGGGACAAAAAGAGAAATTATGAAAGTGCAAGGGATCAGCAGAAAGGCCGAGGACTTAATACTTCTAACGTTACAAACAATATAAGTTAGTGCCTATTATGATGGGGGGGGGGGGGGGGGGGTGTGTACCCGGAGTTGAGATTTAGATGAATTTTTCACATTGCCATTCTCAATAAAAATATTCCAATACACAATGATGAGGTTCTGAAAATGATAGGCCCTACTTAACAGTTCTTCCAAAGCAAAGCGAACAAAATCAATTTTTGTTTTAATTAGAGAACTTAACTGAAACCCTTGCAAATATATTTTGAACGTTGTAGCCAGCCTCCGTGTATTGTCTATGGGAATGGATTAACACTGAAGTTTGTTGTTTCTGACTCAAACACGCGCACAAGTTTCACATCGCGCATGTGATAGAATATTGCGCGCTTCTTCTGGTTGACAAATTATGAAACAAATTGCCGAATTTTGCTTGAGAGAAATTACCTCAAAAATTGGTATAAAATATCTATTCAAAAGCCATTGTATTTTATGCTTATTTTATGGGATTTTATTGTGTTTGTGGAAGTAAATTTTTAGTCCGGTCCCACAACGTGTCTGGTCTGACCACTTATGGTCATACTAGATATTTCTAGTATTAGAGCTAACGTTACTATCGCAAATCGAATCCTGGTGCCTGTATGGTGTAACTACTACAGTAAATTTACTGTGTCTACCTGCGACTAGACAGTAGACTAGCCCGAACGCGAACAGATTAATCATGAGTATCGATCGAGCCCCTCTCGTGTATGGCCTACAAGGTTAGGCAGGCGGACAACCAATCACGGCCCCTCTTTGCTGAGAAGTCTGCTAAAGGTATTGAGTCGGGCTGGCCAGAAAATACGATCGTTGATTGGGCAGCTCGAACCGAGGCCAGTGAGGGAGATTTATTTGATATAATACATTATTTTGAATTATTTTCAATAAAATGAAAATAATATAGGGTAAAATTTGAAAATTTAAAGTAATTTTATGAACGTAGATTTGGTGTAAATATTCCTTGAGGAATGATAAACGCCAAATAAATTCAAATAACAACAACAACAACAATAACAGTGTAAATTTAGGTAATTTACCACTAATGCGTTAGAATTTCTACAAGGAGCGGAGCGCTCACGCCACGGCCCCGTCAATCCGTCATGTCTGCAGCAGCAGTGACCAGTGTCAGTGAGTGTTCTGTTGTGTAGACTGTATGCGGTATACGGAAACTATACGAGTACACAGCCCAGTCGCGCTCGCTACGTCGTGTAACTGTTAGTAACTTCTCCCACAGAACTACTGTGAGGTTCTACAGAGCATATAAAAAAAAAAAAGATAATCCAACTTTGGAGGGCTGCCATTTCTTAATTGTCAGTTATGAAGAGGACAATGTTACAGTAGTTGTAAGGAAAGAGGAACTCTTCCTCTTTCTATTGATACCTAATTATGTTGACAATTGTCATGCATGACCGAGCACATGGACTTTAAAGACAACAATGACAAATTGCACTTTTTCCAAGTGTGCGTGTTATTGTGCAGAAACAGTGCATGTCTGACTGCATGGATGAGATCTGTCAATGAGAGTGGTCAAACCATCAGGCCAGCCTGCACGAGTGCAGATCTGTATTTTAGTGTTTCTTTGAACATTTTATGATTCATAACCTTCAACATGGCCATGTTGTCGATATTTGGTCCTTCCCATTAAGGCGAAACCATTAGGGCCTATCCATTTTAATCTCTTCATATTCAAGACATGGTTTGCCACTGGGAGCTAGGCCTATGTGTGTTGAATATGAACAGAGAAAAATGGATTGTGTGGGTTGGCCTTTGCTTTGTGGGTAATGGGAGCAACCAAGTTTTCGGACAAAAGGCCATGTTAAAGGTTATGAACCATAAAATGTTAGGAGAAAACCTAAACACAAACCCTAAACACAAAACCTGAACACAAACTTACATTCGTACATTCTGGCCTATTTGGCAATTTTCATTGACAGATCTCATCCATGCAGTCGACAGTCAGACATGCATTGTTCCTTCTCAACACGCAAACTTGGAAAAAGTGCGATTTATTTGTCATTGCTGTCTTTAAAGTCCATGTACTCAGTCATGCATGACAATTGTCAACATAATTAGGTATCAATGGAAAGAGGAAGAGTTCCTCTTACCTTACAACTAACATTGTGCTCTTCATTACTGACAATTAAGAAATGGCAGCCCTCCAAAGTTGGATTACCTTTTTTTTTTTGATACGCTCTGTAAATAAATTTATATGCTTCTCCACGCACGCACCGTACCGACACACTCACCACTCCCTCCCCTGCTGCTGACCTTCTCCACTCTTACCTGAGCTAGTTGTTGACACCCTAACCAAATTAGAATGGTATAGCAATACATGCGGGTTAATATTGCAAAATACAGCCTACCCAATTACCCAAGATACTCATTATTAAATGCTTATACGAGTCTTACCTCAAGATGCTCAATTCAGTGATTTCGAAAGACACGGTCTAACCAGTTACATACACGCGTACGGCCGTACAATGTACTACGGAGGATATTTTTGAGCCGTCCGCGAATTTCTTCACACTCGTGCCAATTTAGATACCGCTGGGAATTTCTGTAAAAATTTATATGTTTACTTTTTTTGTCTTTTTATAAGAATTATTTGTCGTTTAAATATTTTATTTCATCGCATAAGTATATTTTTCAAAAACAAAATTTTGGAACAATCATAAAATTTAGAATATAATTAGTCAAGCTAAAATAGTACTATACAATGTTATTATCTTAGACTTATTTTCAGGCGATCTTCTAGATTGTTTTTGCGTGTTGGCATGTGAAGGGCAATTCAAAACTATAGGGCTGTGAAAAAAACATTGAAGGTGTCTGAATGTAAAGCCAAGTTTAACGTGCGTGGACGTCGTATGGGTCGGACGTGTCGGAATTCTGAAAGTGGTCTACCACTACACTCAAAGCTACTGTAGGTAAGATGGGTTTTACTTGATACTTGGCTTGAAATAAAAGTTACAATCTTCGGTTCGCGTGGTAGCTACCGCGGAATAGCGTAACCCGGCCTGGTCGAGGTCCGCCAGCCGTTGGGCGTCGCAGTTAAACTACCTGTGCATCATGAGCATTCACTGCAGCTGCAGCTTGCAGCAATGCAGTGAAACAGCTCTGGTGGTGCGCTCCTCCTACACTGTTCGCGTTGCCGCAGTTTGCAGTGCAGTGTCAGTGACAGCAGAAAAAAGTTAGACAGGGCTGTGTATTGATGGTTAGGGCCTACATTGTAGTTAGCCTGCCCGGCCCCATGCGAAGATGCGCATGGCCAATTTAATTAGATTTATAGATTCCATCTAAATAAAATCATGTCCTAATTGGATGTCACCTTGACCGAAACTCGGTCTGTCGTAAATTATCTGGTCGTTGGGGATATGTTCCGCGGAGACTGCATCTGGCTTCACGGAATCCCCTACGATCTATGTCTACGGAGGAGAGCGATAACATCAAAAAAATAATAGACTCCTCCAGAACAGACGGATTTTTCTGTCTATAGTAGATGTCACCATACGTACATGTATGCAGCAACATAAATCATTGGCATGGCAAGGTTTATATCCAGATGCACAACCCCCCTATGTTAAACCCATGTAGCCCCCCCCCCCCCCCCCCCCCACTCGATGTAGAATAGATTAGGTCAACATTCTCAGACTCAGAGCAAGTTCACTTCATCAATAAAGAAATTCATCTGTCGATCTGATCATAATTTATTTATAGTTTTACCAACCGTTGCCAGGCAATATTTTCTAAAGATAGATCTAAAACTCCAAGCAATTAAACATAAAGGTCTATAGTAGAAATCTGTAGATTCTAGAATGGGTTGAGAGAATCCTGCAGTCTCATTGGTCGAGAGCCATGTATCAATTTTTACTGGCAGCATGCATCATGCTTGATAACTGACACTGCCACTGGCGATAGACACAGTAAATATGAGGGTTAGATTGTTATACGTACTTGTAACAAAGAGTTTGCAGACTTGGCAAGCATTTGCGCACTGGACAAAAGATGGCTAGCCATGCATCAGTAAAAAATAAATAAATGAATAAATAAAATCATGCATCAATAATTCCTGAGGCATGGTTTCATGTAATATCTATGGCAAGCCAAGAATAAGATTAAAGGCATAATTTACCATTTGCAGATGAAACAAAAACCCAGCATTAGTGCTTCAAAATACTTCTAAAATGTGAGTAATAGGGATAGAAACAACCAATGTAAAAATTTGAACCAGTATAATCGATGTTAAGTACTGTTAAATATACAAAATGTAAACAGTAGTCATAGTAAAAATGTTTCCAGACTAAACCGTCTACAGTTTATGGTTTAATGAGAAAAAAAAAATGATATCTCATTATATTTTAGACTTAACTGCAAAAATTTTATATAGTAGGATGTTGTGTGATGCAACTGACCTACACATATGCATCAAAAGTGATATTTTGATTATTTTTTTTGAATCACTGCTCCCAAAGGAAAACAGGACCTAACAGTCTAATGGGTTTTGGGCAAAATTTGTCATCTTTCTTTATTAAGCAAATGCAGTAATCCAGTATGTGTCTTTTTGTAAGTCAGTAGGAATAATATGCATGTACACATGTAGTAAGTAATAGAATTCAGCCTAAACCCACTCTGCTTCTTGTGGATTAAGCATTCCATAGTTACCTTATGCGCACAATTCCTACTGATGCACTCAGACCCATGCATCATTTGTATATTATAGAATGGGTAGCAAGAATCCTGCGATCTCATTGGTCGAGAACTATGTGTTGATTTTGTACTGGCCGCATGCTGAGTCACAGCTTGGTAAACATGTCATCGCGCACTTGTAGCAAGAGTACGCGCACTTGTAACAAAGGTTCGCGCACTAGGCAAGCGTTCACGCACTCGGTTTGAGAAGCCTATTGGCTAAAAAATCATGCGTCGAGTAAATACTGGATGTGTGAGTTTCGGGCTCTTGTCTATGGCAAGCCAAAAGAAAATGCGTCCAGTAAATTGGTCATCGGGTAACATGATAGAAAATGGATTTTTGGCAAGAAAATCGCCCATTCTATAACACAGATGATGCACATGTCCTTTCGTACATCAGTCAGAATATAGTGTGCATGCGGTAACTATGGAATTTAGCCTAAACCCACTCGGCTTTGCCTCATGGGTTAAGCATTCCATAGTTACCTTATGCACACAATTTGCAATTGACACAAAGACCTATGCATCATTTGCATACTGATGAGTGTATCACATTTACTAAATGGCTGAATGGCCAACTGAAATTAATAAAACTGTTGTCAATTTTTACTGTTTATTGTCTTGGTTTATGCAGAGACTCCAACCAAAAGCACCTTCTGATCTGGAGATTCTCCCGCCTGAAACCCCTAGTAAACGGGAGACTCCAAGTTGATGTGTGCGAAGCGCCAAGTTTCTAGGGTTCTAGATGCTCTCTGGTGCTATCTAAGGCTTATTTTTTCAACATACAATAGCAATAAGTAAGAAATCCTTTCCAACGGGAGACACAGAGCCAGGGCGGGAGAAATTAACTCTCAAGCGGGAGAACGGGAGATTTTGCAAAAATGAGTTTTCGGCGGGAGATCTCCCGTCGAAAACGGGAGAGTTGGAGTCTCTGTTTATGCCTTGTAAGATTGTAGAGATTGCTTCTAGGCTAGTGTAAGTACATGTATCTTTGGCTATGATAATATTCATAAGATGAAATTTGATTTTGAATTGTCAGATTTACTGATTGGTGAAAAATCATATTCTTAGTATCACTGTTGTGTCTTAAACTGTCTGTTTTTCTCTTTTTCCAGATTAAATGGTGCCTTGACTGGATTGCATTGAGCCAGTAGCTACCCTGGATGGAACAAAATGAAACTAGCAGAATATAATGAAATTTTAGAGAGTTTTACAGATGGAGCGTGCGATGGAACAGCAGAATCTCTTCAGCAGATTCAGTCTAAATTTCCAAAGTAAGTTGGTATTTCATTGATTTATGCATTTGAATGCTTTGTTTTGTTTTGTTTTGTTTTGCACAGCAGATATGTTTAATAGCAATGTGGTGAGAAGGACTGATGAGTAGTCTGAAATGATCATCATTTGTGTCATGTACAATATATTTATCTGCATTTTTTTTTTTTTTTTTTTGCTTTTTGTTTGATAGTCTGATACTTAGGACCTACTTTGTAACAATGCTTTTAGAAGTATAATGTATAAGCTGTATGTGAATAGACTAAGTAATGCAAAATTTGTCAAACCCTTTATTTAGTACAGAGACTCCAACTCTCCCGCTTTCGATGGGAGATTTACAGTACTGCCGAAAGCCCATATTTGCAAAATCTCTCGTTCTCCCGCTTGAGATTGAATTTCTCCCGCCCTGGCTCTGTTTCTCCCACTTGTATGGTTTTGTAGATGCCAGTCAATTTCATATAAATGCATGAATAGCGTCTGCATATGATATATGAAATAAAGTTTTATCAAGCCAAAATATATGATTTGAATCATTGAATTATTACCTACTTAATGCCATCGTATGGTGAAAAATAAGCCTGAGATAGCACGAGAGAGCATCTAGAACCCTAGTGATCCAAGGGACTTCGCGCGCATCGTTTGGAGTCTCCCATTTGCTAGGGGTTCAGGTGGGAGAATCTCCAGATCAGAAGGTGCTTTGGGTTGGAGTCTCTCTTATTAAGCAAGGTGAGGTTTGTCGTTTGTACACTATAATGCAATACCTTAGCAGCAAAAGTGCTATCAGAGACCCTATCATTACTTAACTAAAGATAGTGTCAATGGTGTTCATTCAATTTATTATGCATTGTAACTGAAACACTTTGCTTTACGTCACACACACACACACACACACACACACCTACACAAGTTTACTAATGTACAAATAGCAGAGCATTACCTGGAAATCATTTTTTTGTTCCCTATTTTCATTCCTCAGTGTGTCACATGCGTCACTGGTTAGCATCTACTCCCAGCATTTTCAGGTAATTGAAGTCAGAGGGCTTGAATTACCAGGCATCTGATCAGTGTATGTGGTACATGTACATTCCTACGATGTACCAAGCTTTGATTGCATAATTGACTGCACACGACCAAGATGAAATATTCATTCAGTTTTAATGTGAAAATTTTTGTTAAGATATGATTTTTCTTCTGCTTCCTTTTTGCTACGTCCTTGGATGAGCCTTCGTGCTTCATTCAGAATTTAAAACACATTTTAATATCTGATTATAATGTCCCAGTTAACCAACCTGGTTGAAAAGTAATTAAGTCTGTTTTTGTTTATTACTTGCTTTGTATTACCTGTAATATGGTATGCCATTATTCAGGCAACGTCAAGGAGATTCTATCTGTTGCTAACACTGTGATGTAATTATTTGGAAGAACTGTCAAATTCAAGTAAAATTTATCTAACAAGATATACATTGTACAAAAAAAAAATGTATCTACTGATTTGATAATTGTTGTATTCATAACACAGCTCAATGCACTGGGCTACACATACCTTCATGACTGTAATTTACCCACTGAGGACAAGCTGATATTACTTTAGCATGCATTTCCCATAGACACCTACCCAAGTATACTTGGGAGTTGGGACTAGTCTTCAATGGGTTAATTGTGAAGCACAAATTTTAGATTAGAGCTATTTATAAAACAACTTGAGAGTGTATTATGAGTATGTAGCCCTGTTATAACTGACCATAACCCAACAAAGTCTGGACAATGTCCTGAAATAGAAATTCCTTGCCGTGGGCAATAAAACTACAGGAGAGAGTGAGAGGTATCACAACGAAAACCTTCTCCAAGTGGGTTTCCATAGCATCCTACCTATTCATGCACAAAGGGGGGTGGGTACAATCCATGCATGTGGTCGGCAAGCAGTGTGTCATTCTGATGAGGCTATCAGCATGCATATTGAGTGTATCGAGGGAATGTTACCACGAGAGTGTTTTAACAGAAGGGTTGTTGGCGTAGTGTCGGGGTAATTACCCTACCTGGCCAGGGTAGAATTTGGCAAAAGTCTACCATGACAATGTCCAGGCAAAATTTGTGGGAACCATTTTAACAGGCAGGGTAGAAACAGATCGCCCGGACGTTGTCGCAATAATTCTGGTTTGAAAGGCTCTATTAAAACAGAACTTATGCCATTGATATGCTTGTTGAGTGGGGCTTTCTCTGTGTACCAGACAGATAACATTTGTATATCGTGTACCTGACTACCATGTCAAATTATTGCTCCAGTTCCCCCCTTGGCACATTTGCAATGGTGAGTACAAGGTCCCTTGAATGTGTACTGTAGCTTCTGACAAGCGTACACTAACTTTCTCATATTTTCATGTATGATACACAGATGATCACAAGACAGACATTACACCACCACAACAGTCCAGATATGATTGCCTATTATGTCCAAATGTGAGTATGTAACAATATAAGAATTTTTTCTTGTCTCTTCTGTTTGATTCAATTTAGTTGTGTTATTCTGTAATTTCTGAAAATCTGTGATTTGAAGAAGAAAGAAAAAACAACTAATGCGAAGGATCTTTGAATAAAATAAACTGTCATGTTGATCAAAGTGATATGTCTTTTAGCGAATATTAAGTCACAGTTAAAACTGTAGTTGTGATTACATATTTTGTATCATTTACATGAAAATTTGAAGATTTTAAAATGAATGGAACTGCAAGTCTCCTTATGCATTAATGCAACATTTAAGGTCAAACTAAAAGAAGTTTTGAGAAATATATCCACCTCTTATTACCAAACACAAGGCCAAGAATATTCAAGGAACAAATTCTGTGCTTTGAGTACATTTATGATTATTCGTATGAATATATTAATGTTTGTGGAATTTGGGAAAATGCAGAAAAATGGGGCAGTTTACAAGTTTCACCCTAGGTTTTACATCATAACAATTCATATGAGGAGATGAATCTAATTTACCATACATGTATCTTGATTGAGTGTAAAACACATCAGGGGGGCGTTTCATGGAGGAACTTGTCGGATAAAATGTCCGACAAGTTCAGAGAAATCAGCCAATCAGACTAAAGAATTTCTCAAAACTTGTCGGATATAATTGACTGGTCAGATATTTTATCCGACAAGTTCCTTCATGAAATGTCCCCCAGATTAAAAAAACATCTGGTACATCCCAGTCATTAGTTGTTGTATTTTTTTTCTTCTTGTTTTCAAAGCTAAGGAGAATGTTAAATCAGCATCCTGTGTGTCTCTTAAAAAAAAAAAAAAAAAATGTGTTATGTAAATTTTGGTGCACACCATCTTTTAGTGCATCAAAATTGATCACAGGTATTGGAAGATATGTCTCATGATAATTCAGCTATTTGCTGTAAAGGAATGCACCTTAGTGCAAATGAAATGTGTGTGCATGTGGATGCTTTATAACACTGCACTGGCTGTTTGAATTAGTATTGGCTCCACAATTATTTCTTTGATTGCCATTTCTTGATTAAATTGTTTCACGACACAGTATGTTTGTAATTCTTATGCAGACTTCGGTATATGAAGCTAAATTTTGAAGTTTATGGATCTACTTTTTTTTTCATACATAGGTACCAAGCCAGAGTTGCAGGGAATCCAACTGCACCCATACTAGCAGAAATTGCCAAAGAGGTAAGACATCACACATGTCATTTTACATACACATGACACATACTCTTTGATGACATTGATAATACACTATGCTGAACCTGTTGAGGACGGACTGATTTTGCTACAACACGCATAATTTCCCATAGACACCTGCCCAAGTATACTCGGGACTCGTCTTCAATGGGTTAAAGAGCACATACATTGTAGGTATCACTGAAAAAGTTTCAAGTGCACTTTGAAAAGTATCTATTATGTTTCATGTTTGGTATATCCATGAGATATAAATCTGTGGCTTTCAGATGTCACTTGTTAAAATGGTCTTGACATTATCATCAGTATGATAACAGGTAAATGTAAAAGATGATCTAACACTGGCCATGAGTATCGCAAATTGCTCATAGAATTACACATTTATTTTTCATCCGATGGACCAAACTTCAAATGGCTAATAACTTCAGTAGAAAGAAGGAAAGAATGAAAATTGTAGAATTATTGCATAGATTACTGTCTTATCTCATTATTTCAATGTGTATTTTCTCTTTGTATTATTTAGGCCCATCTCCCTCCTGTAATGATAGCCAGGATTATTGTAGAAGGACTGCAGGGGCAAGTCTCAAATCAAGAAGGTAATGTGAAAATGTATGCTTTCTTCGATAACAAACATTCAATGGCAAAGAGCTAGTAGTGCTAGGGGTGGGGGGGGGGAGTTGCTGTCAGACAAAATGAGCCATTCATCCGCATCCAGACACCTCACAAATGGATCCTAAATGCCATATAATGGCACATTCTATTTGCACCCCGAAAAGGCATCACCGCAGGCGTCACATATTTCGCATATTTCGTTATGGCACCAAGTATGATACACTGAATGGCATTTTGAATAAATGCTTCTTACGCTAATAATGTAGTTAGAAGAAAACTTACCTTTTCCTGAAATACAATAAGGAATTCAGTTAAACAGATGTCAGATTTAATTGTATTTTACAATCCACAACACTTAGTAGTGTCTTTATTTCATTCTTTCAGATTGTACCTCTAAAAATTGTATTTGGTGAAATAGGACTTCTAAATGCTGAATGCTCAAGAGAAAAAGAATGTCTTTTTTAGGGAAGATGTTGACTGATGTCTAAAAATAGACCCTCTTTGACGCTTTTTATGGACAGCCTTCTTTCCACTGAAGTGCTCTTTGAGAATATTCCCTTGGTATGTCTGTGATGCAAATATATTCCTTTGGTACGTGTGTAATGCAAATAAGTGAGCGGTGATGCAGAGGATGTGAAGTCTGTTGTCCTCTTTTTACTGATTTCTGTAGATTATATCGATATATATTCTGGATAATGCGATGCAAAGTATACACTCATTATCACTCATTGCCTTGAAAATGCATTTTTTTTTTCACTTTAAACAAACATGAAACTTGGTATCATTGTAAATGAAATTGCACGTTCTGGTATAATCTTTCCTTTTCTTGAGCGCATAGGAACATATGCACTGTGTTATGTTCTATGTAAGTAGTGTTTAAGAGAGACAAGTCATGATGCAATGCCACATGAATCAATTGGCTTCCTATCTGTGGAGCAGCTCCAGTTTAGCACATGTCCTCTAATTGCAAACGATGAGTAATCACACTTTTATTTTTTTTTAAAAGAGAGTATAAAAACCTGAAATTTACGAGGAACATTTTGCATATTTATAATACAAGTATGTCGCATACAAATTTTTGATGGAATTTGGCAACCTATCAACCTATGACTTTCATGCCCAAATTCACGAAGGTGGTACATTTGAAACCATGTTCTAAACCATGGACAATTTGAATTGAATGCTTACTGTCGCATGGCCTATTTCGTTACAAAATCAGTCTTTTCGTTAACGAAATGACAGCATTTCGTCGACGAAATGATCATTTCGTTGACGAAATGAATATTTCGTCAACTAAATGGTCATTTCGTCGAAGAAATGACTGATTTCGTAATGATATATGCCATGTGACACTTTTGGTGCTCCATGCAAATTGTCTATGATTTAAACCATACTTTCAATTCTACTACCTTCGTGAATTTGAGCCATAGTGTACAAATTCTATGAAGAGAAACTAAGCGGGGAAACAGTATGGAAAAAAAAAAGATATTCCCTCTCACCCAATGGAAGTTTTGAATATTTATTTATTTTTTCTTTTTACTGAAGTGAACTGTGCTATGCTCCCCCTCGCAGAATCCTAGTCCCTGCGTCTGATGTATGTTTGTGCATATTGCATCACTGCATTTTTAGGAAACACCTTGTCTCGAGAGCATCGCTTTATACGGCATTTGTTAAAGAGGTGGATCAGTATTGCTAGAGATAAGGGTTACACTTTTAACTTTACTTTCTGCGAAATAACAAAACACCACATATGAAATAATATAGAGCAAAGATCATTCTAAGAGCAAATCAAAGTTTATAAGATAATAATTGATTTTGGAATGCCTCAAACATCCAAAAACAAAGTTAAACAAAGTAATCTAAATAAAAGATGGATATCAGGATTGCTCTGTTTTAGATATCTCAGTCATTTCAAAACGAATTTACATCAAATAAACGTTGAATCCATCTGAAAATTACACGCCCTCTCATATTTCATACACGGTTTCTCGCTGTCTAACACAAAAGAAAAAGACTAGAAACTTGAAGATAGCTCTTAACCAAAACCATAAAATCCCTTTAAGAATAACATGTTTAACCGTTTGTTATCATTTCATTTTTTTTTTTCTTATATATTGTCTTATACGTCAAGAAATTCCGGGAAAAAAAAATAATCTCATTTGAATATAGTGCACACGTAAAACGGACTCGTAATAACACATATTACTGTACGAGCTGAAATTTTCGCGTACAGATATTTTTTTGCGAATTGCTACTTGGAGGACATTTTCACGTGTTGTTAATTTTGCGGTTGCGAGGGTCTAAGTTATTTGCGTGTTGTTATTTTCGTGGTTCAAAGGCGATTCGCGAAATTCACAAAAATAAAACCACCGCGAAATTTTCAACTCGTACAGCATACGTATATTACATATGTTGCGCAGCGAAATCAATTTGGCATAAGGTATAAAAGCTAATGTTACATTCGAAATTACCTTATAACCTACAAAATGGCGACTGCAAAGCTGTATATCTTAGAGACATTTGAATTGAGAAGCACGAAGGAGGGCCGGAAATACACCGCTGGAATGGTTTTAGACGCTAAGCCGGAATCTTGCTGAGTCCTGCCAGCTCACTACAACAACGCAGGAACTCCACTGGAAGAAAAGCTGCACAAACTCCAAGTTCATCAAAGAGTAATAGTCACTTCGGTGATAAGAACTGAAAAAAATCCACGTTTGACAAATAACTCAAAGGTATGTACATAATTATCAATTATGAATCAGCATGTCAAAAAATAAAACAAAATGAAGTCTCTTACAAAACGTCATGCGCTTTTAATAGTATAATCGAAATATTAGACTAACTCTACCTTTTTCATAAAAATTATGATTCTGCGATATACAATTAAAGTATTTCAATCAAAATCGGCAATGGCGAACATTTCATTGTTTTCAGCTTAAAGGAACATAAATTACATAGTGTCCTAAAACTCATTCTCTCTCTTACTCCAATACCTACACTTGCTTGAATGTAACAAAAGTATGAGCAAGCATCAACTAAATTTACCCTTGTATTCAAAACTATTTCTAGTAAACTAAGTTTTCTAAGTTTTTTAAATTTCTTGATAATGTCGAAGTGATGTTATAGAACCTTTATAGTTATGTATTGTTAACCAAGACTGTCCAATGTTTTCGTATGCTTTACCCAAGCGTTCGTAACTGTTATCTATATTCATTCATTGCACGCAGCTGTATGCTAATATAACAGTATAAATTTAGTTTCTATAGTGATCCATTTGAAGCTTTGTCACTACAGAAGCACATCAACGGAACATGGCTTGACCATATTGTTTTCAATTCACCAAGCCATTATTCCCCATAAAATTTGTTATTAAAATTGTAGCACCCAATACAGTCGACTCCTGTTATAACGAATCGGCAACTTTCTTGCGTTAAATCTGTATCAGAGTATCATTAAAAGCGAACAAATAAACAAACAAACAAAAAAACATAGGATAATGTTGCAGCCTGACTTTTGATTTCTTTGTAACCAGAATTTTGTTTTCATGGAAGTACAATCTAACCTTTCGCAGCAATCCTCTAATGTTACACTAAATGTCGAATGGACATTTCAGCCAGATGGCCTCATTCAAAAATCAATCTCACCATGATTTTTACTTTCAAATCGTCTCGTCAAACATGCTAAGACACATGTAAAACACGATACCTCGCTAGAAATTTAACGATTCTATCTTTTATCGCATGGGTGAGGCAGATTTTCTGTGTGGATAGAGCCGTAGAGACAAGATCGCTTATGGCATGGCTGGCAAATGAAAAACTTTCGCAGTCCACAAGCCAGCATCGTTCCCAGAGAGCTGACTAGACAGTGAACTCAAACATGTGCAGTCTACAGGTCGGCCTAGTCAATGATAAGAAATAGGGGTGAGCGCATTACACAGAGGGATGGCATCAACTAGATCCTCCTACAGCTGTAGATGCATAATAGTTGCGTTCAGACGACAAGCCTTAACCTCGAGGTTAAGCTTGTAGTTAGGGACCGTGAAGACGCACTCGTAGTTCGCTAACCTCGAGGTTAGCTCGATGTTACGAGCCACGAGAAATCTTATGGTTAGCACTCTAACCACGAGCCGCCGGGGGTCCCCACTCGTAGTTAAGCACCGTGTGGACACAAAAATCAATGCACTCAAAGGGGCAGGAATTTAACCTCAAGGTTAAGATTCGTCGTGTGGACGCACGTCGAAGTTAGGGGGCAAGAGCTTAACCTCGAGGTTAGGGCTTGTCACCTGAACATAACTAATATCTTCTTATACATGTGGGACCAGTGTGAGATAACCATCTTATTGCTGTTCCTCTGTATGAAGTCGCTGTAGGTGATGTTATTTTCATTTCTTCTGCACACATCAATAACATCTTTTATTCTTAATTTTGTATATTTTTTGTACATTCAACTCTTGTGAACGTAATTGGCAACTTATATCCCCATGGTGTAATCAAACCTTCTTAATGGACGAATAATACAGTTTCTCTGGAGCAAATCAATTCTGACAAGTAACATGTTTTAGGATAAACATCTAACTTATCCTGGAAAGACGCATCCTCTCTTCTCGAAGTATTTTATCTATGTACAGTATCCTCTCTAAGAAAAATATAGATACAGTTCAAGAATCACAAAACAAAAATTGAAATTTTAAGCAGAATAACAAGGCTTCCCAAAAGCAAGTTGCTGTGATGGCAGTGTCAGTGAATTCTCCTGTTCTTTCAGTGATTCCAGGTAATAGACAATGAACAAGACTTCATGAACGCACGAGGCGGAGAAAAGATCAAGCTTTTTCATGAAAATGAGAAGACTGCTATGGACGCAAAAAGGCAGCCCTTTCCTTTCAACCAATCAAAACCATTTTTACATCAGAGGAAAGATGAATATTCATACTTTGTTTTGTGGTGTGAACTGGCATAAGAAGCCCCCGCATTTAGATTTTCTTAAGCTTGTCTGAATGCAAACATTACTTCCAGAAATAAGTGAAATGCCATTGTCCTCCATAGAGAAAACATCACGAGAGTGCTTTCATTACGATCTTAAACTAAAAAATGCAACCTTTTCCGCCAATAAAATTACATTCTCATCTATGCCAGTGTATAGAAAATGTATTAAGCTTGCAAATTCAGTCCGAACCAGTAACAGACATAAATATAATAAAACATAAATTGAATTTAGTGCGTTAATCACATCTATTAGACTGGGTTCACATAGAAGTATATGGTATATGGTATACTTTATTCGTTATTCGCTATTCAATATACGCTGTTGCAGCATGGCGAGTCACATAAGGTAGCAGGCGTGCTTGCGCCGTCAAGTCGACCCAGTATCATACACCATCACCCGCACCATCAACTCCCTGTCCCATGCAGAGAGGATTTCTTCCTCCTACACAACCATCCCAGCAATCTTATTAACAGTATCTAAACTGAGATTATATTGGAACGTTACAAGAAAGCTATAAATTGAGTATATGAAAAAAAAAAAAAAAAAACTGACCCAAGTCCACTAGGGCGGGGTCATTTTGCTAGGGTTAATCAATCAAAAATGATTGTTTTTAATTTGTTTAATAGCATTATATTTGATCATGATAAACAGCACTGATCAGAATATCAGTCTACATGCTTATTTTTGCTAAAGGGCAAATCCAAACCAAAAATTGTCATTTCATAAACGAGAGATGGTATACGCTGCACGAAAATTGAATAAGCATGATTCCCACTATACTACACTATATGCAGCAATACGGCATTTTCAAATAGTGCCCTCTAATGTGACCCGGTATTAGGAAATCCTATCGTTCTATTCAAGCTATTCTCATGCCCTGGAAAACGTGCACCGTAACCCGAATAGTATACTCCTATGTGAACCCAACCTTATAGGAGCAATTTTACGTTTTATACTGTCTCGCACAATACTGTTGAAGCAAAGGCACCAAAATATATGTGACCCTGCACCACAAAACGAACAAAAAGTCGCCAAACATGGATTTTAATTTAAGGTCAGATTCTGAAAGAGCAGACTCTAAGCTTTAAAATGATATATAACTCAATCCAAATGGACTCTCCTAACCTATCTAAATATCGGAAAGAAAGTACACACCCTGGGTAAGTGTGAACTGAGAAAAGAGGCTCTGAAGAACAGGGTCTATTCAAGCGTTTAGCCTTTACGAAGCTGTGCTAGCTGTGCGATGAATGGAACAAATAACAGGTTGATAACCGCCAGAGCAACAAAAATGAAGGGATTAACAGATTAAGCTGAAATTGTCCATGCCTTAATTAACACATTCTGTTGATGATAAATGCCAACTTTCAAAGCAGTAGCGTTATCCCTTTTTAAGTTATTGGAGTTGAAAGTGATGAGCATGGACAGGGTTTTTAAGAAATGAAAAGAGGACTCTTTGAGAAACACCTAATCACACTATTCCACTAAAAAGTGTTCCAGAAAAACTGCTGATAACCCAATTTCCTTTTCGTTTTATGATCCCAAACTTTAGTATAATGTAGAAGAAGACTTTCTCTTTTAAAAAATATGAAAAAGTCAAGATTGGCTAGGTTGACCTATTTCACCTATTTTCCGCTCTCACACAAAATCAGTGCGTGCGACTTTTTTGTTCGTTTTGTGATGCACAGTCACATATACGTAATCGTTCATAATATTGAGACTGGACGTTATTTTGTCAGACCACCGTTCCCGTTTCCCAAGGAAGGAAAGCTTTTTTCTTTTTCTTTTTCTTTCTGGATTTGCAAATAGCAGAAGTAAATTTTGCACACGGCACGTTAAGCACAGACCGCGTCTTTTTATTGATTAGTGAGCTTGCAAGCACGACACGAGCGGTAGTTGAGCGTACAGTGTGCAAAATTTGATTCTACTCATCAAATCCGAGAAATGTCTCGTCCTGGCATAAACAAGAACTTTATTCGACCAATATAGAACTCACACGGGTAAATAATTCCCCATAGAGACGTGTTTAAAAATTCAAAATTCACAAAATTCTGTTAAATTGCTGGGAGAAATGAAGTGTTTCATATTCACTAACTTGGATAAGTGTGATAATCTATCCCTTTCATCCATCAAATTTCCAAGACGGATTCTTCAGCTACAATTCTGTCCAAGGGTCCACAAAGCCAGACTACGAGTTCTTTTCACTCAAAAAGTCACCTATTTTCTGTACATGCACCCAATGAAATACAGTCTCTTCAAATTTCATGAGCAAAAGCTTTCATCTTCCCACCAAAATGCAGTTTGTAGAGGAATTCATACTCAATATTTGCAGCCATTCATTTTTTTTTTTTTTGCCAAATTGCATTTATGATTTTTAATTGATTTTTTTTCTTCATTTATTTCTGTGTCTTTGGTACGATTTTGTAAAGTAGTGAGAGACATTCCATTTTACTTATAGGTGTGAGCCCTATAGTAGGTTATATTTCTTAACTGATTTTTTAACATCATAGATGTGTTTCTGATGATATTTGCCCTTACATCATATGACAAATTGAAGGATTGTAAAGCTTCTTAAAAGGAAAGTTTCAAATGATGCCCTTTGTTTTTGTTTTTATGCCTCCGCCACAAGGTGGTGCCGGAGGCATTATGTTTTCGGGTTGTCCGTCCGTCCGTCCTTCCGTCCGTCCGTCCGTAATGAATTTTGTGGACAGCATAACTAAAAAACCTTTTGAGGTATCCTAATGAAACTTGGCATGTATGTGTATTAGGGGGTGAAGTTGTGCCTATCAACTTTTGGGTGCACATGCTCAAGGTCAAGGTCAAATGCTTAAAATTTCACTTTTTCCCCCATATCTGTGCAATGCCTGAAGATATTTTCTTTAAACTTAGAGTATACATGTATTGCCCAATTAAGATTCTCTGGTGAAAGTTTGATTCATGAGGTCAAAGGTTAAAGGTCAAAAGGTCAAGTAAAAATGTTGAAATTTTACTTTTTTCTCCGTATCTTGGAAATTGTTCAAGGTGTCTTCATGGAACATAGTATATAAGCATGCACTGACGGGCAGTCGTTATCTAGGGACTTTGGGGTTCATGGGGTCAAAGGTCAGGAGTCAAAGGTCAAGGGCAATACTTCAAAATTTTACTATTTCCCTTATGTATGCAATGCCAGCAGGATCATTATTTTAAAACTTGGTGTATGCATGTATAACCCAATAGAGTTCTCTGGGGGTTATTTTTTTATTTTTTTTGGTCAAGAAGGTCAAAGGTCAAAAGGTCAAAGATCAATTGAAAGTGCTGAACTTACTTCTTTCTCCATATCTCGGAAGTGGCTCAAGTTATCTTGAAACTTAGTACGTATTTATGTATGTTCTGCCTGACAGTGATTCTCTTATAAATTGTAGGGTCAAAGGCCAGATGAAAATGATAACAATTTACTGTTCAATACAGAAATTGCACTTTTTCTCCATACCTTGAAAATTACTCAGTGCGTAAACTTATGAAAGGGTCAAAGTCAAGTTAAAGTTCTTAAATCCCCAAATACATGCTCTCCTATTCATCCAATTTAACATAGGTCAAGGAAGGTGAGCATTCAACACATTTGTGACAAACATGTCATTTCAGTATTTTGCCAATTTTGTGCAAATGTAATCACACATTGTCCACATGTACTATAGACCTATTAGAAGAATCATGCATTATGGCGGAGGCATACCAGTCGCCATAGTAACATTTCTAGTTTTTGAAAATAAATCTTGCAACATTCATTAATTCTTCATAAGGTGAATATATAGATACAAGCAGTTATCTTTGATTACGGAGGTTTCATCATCACCTAGTTACATGTACCTACAAAGGACTGTCAAAGACTGATATATCAAATAGATAAACTTTTTGTATTTTGAGCTGTTTCAGAGGTAGCTAAAACAAAGATATACATTAAAATAATACAATCATTCAAAGTTGTGTGATACTGATAACTACTATGTACTAAAATTAAATACCACAAGAACATAATAAGAAAACAAATTGTAGTTAAGCAGTTGGGGGGGGGGGGGGGTGCAGGACAGGGGGAGGGATGGAGGAAGGTATAGAATCGATCAACATAAACCAGAAGACCTTGTATGGGATGAATACTTCACATTGATTTGTATGCAATTACACGCATACTCTACAGTAAAATTCATAATTCTTAATTGACTTTTTTTTAACACCATAAACATGTTTTTGATGATATTTGCCCTTATATCATATGAGAAATTACATATTCATGACTTGTAAAGCTTCTAAAAGAGAAACGTTTGAAAATGATGCCCTTTGGGTTTTATTTTTTTTTTTCCAAAATAAATTTTGCAGTGTTGATTAGCTCTTCATAAGATGAATACATAGATGCAGGCAGTTATCCTTGACTAAGTGGGTATCATCACCACATTATTACATTATTGCCTACAAAGTACTGTTTAAGATTTTGGGTTATCATACAGATAAACTTTATGTATTTTGAGCTGTTTCAGTGGTAGCCAAAACAAAGAAATACTTTAAAGTACCAGAATCATTCAAAGTGTGATACTGATGACTACTATGTACATGTACTTGTACCACAACAACATAATAAGAAAACAAAGTGTTGTTAAGCAGAGTTGGAGGGGAGGGGGAGTAGGTAGGATGGGGGAGCAAGAGAGGGGTGAGGGAGGGAGGGAGAAAGGTATTTGACAGAATAGATCAACATAAACCAACAGGAGGTCATATTTCTTAATAAATTTTCCAACATCATAAACATGTTTTTGATGATATTTGCCCCTACATTATATGAGAAATTGCACATTGAATGGTTGTAAAGCTTCTCAAGATTGAGTTAAGCAGAGTTAGAGGTGGGGGTAGATGGGGGAAGGAGGAGGGAGGTATTTGACAGAATAGATCAATATAAACCAGTAGAGCTTGTATAGGATGAATACTTCCCATTGACTTGTGTGCACTACGTGCATACTCTATAGGGCTCACACAGGTAAATAATTTCCCATAGAGACATGGGTTGAAATTCAAGTTTCAAAAAATTCTGTTAGATAGTTGGGAGAAATTAGGTGTTTCATCTTCACTAACCTGGATAAGTGATATACCCTTTCATCCATTAAATTTCCAAAGGTTCTTCAGCTCAAATTATGTCGAAGGGTCTGCAAAGCCACACTACGAGTTCTTTTCACTCAAAGTCACCTATTTTCTGTACATGCACCAAATGAAATATAGTCCCCTCATATTCCACAAAAAAAGCTTTCATCTTCCAACAAAAATGCAGTTTGTAGATGAATTCATACTCAATATATCCAGCTATTCAGTTTTTTGCCAAACTGCATTTCTAATTTTTAATTTATTTTTGTTTAATTCATTTATTTTGGTATCTTTGGTATGATTTTGTGTAGCGGTCAGGAACGTTCCATTTTATTTCCAAGTGAGCATTTAGTCGTGATACTGGACAAGATTGGAACTACCTTGCCACTCACCCAATCAGCGATCTTGTATAGCCACGCCTTCATCCACATAAGAAAGCAATTCTGCTTAGATTAGGGGAAATGGTTTTGTACCTCTATTATAGAGACGGATGTCCGAGTGCGTAGATTATCACAGCTGATTGCTTCCCCGCACCGTCGGTCTTCTCGACCTATAGTGAAAGCTCCCAACGGGCTCTCTAAATACCGTGCATTACTGAGCTTTCCACCTGAAAGCAATGAGTATTGTGTCCATTTCAATGAAATTAATTCGTTCATTTTAATTTATACAGATCATCACAAAAATTGAGAAATTTGAGGTGAATGAAGAAATCATCGACAGTTTTCTCAAGCCCCAACTGATAACAACTGCAGAAGCAAGAGGGAGGACAGGTAGCAGCACGACCAGATTCTTGCTTCAGGAAAAAATTACCCAGGTACACTGCACCCACACAAATACAAATACAAATACAAATACAAATTGTCCATAGTTTAAACTATGGTTTCAATTGTATCACCTTGATGAAGTCAGGCCATTATGTTCATTGGATGTTTTAATTTTCAACTAAATTACACTAAAACTAATGTACTAACATTTTATATGATATTCATGACAATTTACCAATATGACCACCAAGCATTAATAGTCTACAATGTATAGTAACAAAAAACATGTTTCTCACATGTAACTATGATAACAGTGTAACACATGAATGCAAAGTTTTACACAAATTGCTCCAAAAATAGGACTTGATTCGAGACACTGCCCACCCAGTCAGGAATTGCTATAAACTCCCTTTACACTACAATTACGTAAGCAGACAGATAACAATTATATTATGTTATAAGTCAAGGAAATAAGTACTCTTTTACACAGAATATTTTTTCCAAAATCCTGTTAATATTTTTCCTTTTATAGTTTTACGCACATGACTTCATCTATTATATTTGTTTTCTCATCCAGCAGTGACTGTGCACAACTTCAGAATTTTAACTTTAGAATTTTATAACTTCGAACAAATTGTCCCATTTTCTGACAAAATTCTCACATGCTGTGGTGGTTTCATTTTTGGGGTAAGACAGTAAGGATTTGAACAGGACTTCACGTAACCAATTATTTGACCACTAATCAGTCATTTTCACCAAAATTTCAGATACAAGGTCTTCTCACCCCAGCGAGGATATGTCACTATGACAAGTAGTATGTTTTTTCTACAGTTCTTTAAAACTCCCAATTCATATACATGTACCTTTACAGAACATCTTGCCACAGTGAAAAGTTATCTTAGTTGCCAATTAATCATTATCTAATGAATTAAACAATTTTCATGACAATTGCACCTGTACTCACATTTAAGCATTAATTTTTCTGTCTTTCACCATTTTAACTTATTAAATGTGAACAACTAATGATGCATTTCTATTTCTATTTTTTCTTCCAGGTACCCAATACAGGCTCTTCTTGAGTCCGGAGACATACTTGCCATTCCAGAGAATGTGGATTTTCGACCCAGATGTGTTGTTACCTGCATCAATTAACTACACGGTGATGGATGACAACATTGCTTTGAGCATAGTAATTGAATAAAACTATTTTTTCTCCATAATCATTAATGGGCAATTCCACGGTAACTGACATTACGCAAAAGGATTTTCATGAAATTGTTTACGTTGTAGTTTTGTAAATGAAAGTACCTGGGGCTTGTAATCAGCAATGATGAATGAGTTCATGAGAATGAAGAAATAAGTGGAAAGTTTTTCTCTCAAACTGCATTTCTTATCACAGAACAAGTGAAAATGTGTCTGGTAAGTGATGTTACAGAAAAAGGACACAGGAAATTGTGGTGTAGATTTAGATGGAAATGTCTAATGTCCCTGACTTCTTACCTTTATGTGTTTGATATGGCAATATACCTACGTTCTTAGGAACAGGTGTGCAAAATAATGTGCCCTTTAGATATTTCCTTTTAGCACCATGTCAATTTCAGTGAAGACATGACAGTAACTGATGTTACGCTTACATTTCCCATAAGGTTTACACATGCAGAATCATGATTGGGAATAGTTTTAGGATTTTATAATTCTGACCTTTCAGTGTGATTTCTTTGATATGGAATCATACCTTGGTTCATCAATTACAAATACACAAATGAAATGAAACATTAGTCCATTTTCTTTGTGTTCTATGAAAACTTAAAGGTAAACATGTCACTGACGTGACACATGCTATATTATATACTATATTGCTATGGGGTTTACAGAGAACTAATTTATTCAACAGGTTATTATACTGCTGCAGTATACCTGTAACAATCCCAGGCATTTACTTAGCAACAAATTAAAATAAAATCTAAAGACACAAATGGAGTGGGGCCCTAAGGGGGCAAGCTACCCCCCCCCCCCCATGCCCTAGCACAGTTGAGCAAAAATAATGAATATGCCCCAGTGGATATTTCTTGACCATTGTCTAAAGATTGAATGCTTATTCAACAGTTATGATTACACAGAGCCATTTAGATTCAGGAGTTCCCAGTATAAATATTGACATAACTAAGGGTTTTTTGTTTTTTGTTTTTTGTTTTTTTTTAATGAACAGGAGAGTTTCTATCTAAAGTGCCCCACCCATAATACACTGCAGTACCACACAAAACACAGATATTTTTGTGTGTGAAAAAAATATATATTTCAGGTCATAGAGAAAAAACACATACAAATATCAACTCATAAATATGCATATGTATAAAATCTACTGTGATATATTTCTTCTTTTCTTTGTTTTACTCCTCCTCCTTCAAGGCATTCTTAGGGCCACAAATAAAAAAGAATTGATCTCCATCATCAATTGATTTAAATGAATAGTGATACACTTTGAATATTTTCTATGAAGAAGAAACATTATGCTTTTTTGGTCAAAAGGGCATTATTGATTTATTCCTTCCTTGAAGTTATATAATAGCTTTTCTTTTCCTTTTCACTGATATATCAAGGCTTGCAAATACATCCCACATACCAAGACATTACATTACGATTCGGTTAAAATATTCATTCAAAATTTTGTCCTTGATTAAAACCATTAATGAATAGTGAATTTTCACGTTTTCCCACACATCCTCATCAACGGTCAAAGCCAATACATTTTTATGTGCTCTGCGCGCAGTGCAGTGCGTACTAAGCATTCTGTGCACCAAAACTACGTGGTCAGTTTCAAAAAGGGTGGTCGACGTGTAGTAGAGCCACCTTACTTGCCTGGTTATGCATGCTGTAACGACTGTGATTGTTCGGTGACCTTAAGCTTGCAATAACAGTATCATATCACCTAACTCGCACATTGTCAATGGAAACCCACACATATATTTATTGAGAAAAATACTGGTATCTACACATATTTTAAGCTTTACTGTGAAAACTTTATATGGTACCTGGTACTAATATGGTAGGATGTTTTGTGATGTAACAGCTAGACCTACAAATATGCATCAAAAGCGATATCTTGAAGATTTTTTTTAAAATCACTGCTCCCAAAGGTAAACTGGACCTTTGAATAAAAATTGTTCGGTAATAATAGGATACACCTTTATACATCATGCAATCAATGAAACGCAATGCAAAACGTTGTTGTATTAAATTTTTGCGGCGTACAATTCGTGTGCCAAATATTGACACAATCTACGTGCGGGTCTCTGTGTATTTTTGGCTTTCGTTGTTGTTACCATACTTTTCATAAGGGATCCCAAGTTCGGCATCATTATAGTGAAATGCCGCCTAGGCAAAACGTGAACATATGTGTACCATGGCATAAAATGTGTGTGTGTGTGTGTGTGTGTGTATGTTACTTTGGGTATGTGTGTATTGTGTGTGTGTGTGCGTGCGTATATTAATTGAGACAAATTTGTATAGCGCAGCAGTATATTGTGTGTGTGTTGATTTGTTTGGATATAATAGCAGTCATACAGTATGTGTTGAGTAACAGAAGACACAGATTTATGCTACATTCACAAGAGATGGAGAACTTTAGATGAAAGCGTGTGTGTGTGTGTTGAGTGACAAAAGACATGCTCATGTTACTAAAGATAACTGCAATGTACTGTAGTTTGGGGAGGACTTCGGGTAAATGCATTTTCATATTTTATTTTGTTGCAAACTGGACTAGAAGCTGCAACTCAGTTGATTTTGGTCTATATGTTCCTTTGAAAATATTATAACTATCGTATAGCTAAGGCAACAAATCTTCGTAATTGAATACTATTATTGATGGGATGGTACAGTATTGGTGGAGATGAGAATTGGGCTTTTAACTTTTTGCAAGATACCAAGAAAACATGTTATAGTACAAAGCATACCATTTAAGGAGGAATTCAAAGTTTATTTGATGAAAATCGGGTTTGAAATGACTGAAACATCGAAAAACAAAATAAAACAAAGGTCGTAATAAAGTGTTGGTCCCACACTATTAGTATCGCTCTTTTTTTTTATGCCTCCGCCACGAAGTGGTGCCGAAGGCATTATGTTTTCGGGTTGTCCGTCCGTACGTACGTCCGTCCGCATTCGTTTACGCGATAACTTGAGTAATATTGACTGGAATTTTACCAAACTTGGTCCAAGTATAAAGTATGATGGGGCAATTACTTGATTAGAATTTGGGTAAAATCGGCCAAAGGTCAAGGTCAAATCATGAAATTGTATTTGTTTACGCGATAACTCAAGACTGGATTGAGCAAATTTCACCAAACTTTGTCCAAGGATGATGTATGATGGGACAATTACTTGATTAGTTTTTTAGTGAAATCGGACAGAGGTCAAAGGTCAAAGATCAAGGTCAAATCCTAAAATTTATCTGTTTACGTGATAACTCAAAACTGGATGAAGCGGTTTTCACCAAACTTGGTCCAAGGATGATGTATGATGGGGCAATTAGTTGAGTAGATTTTAGTGACATTGGCAAGAGGTCAAAGGTCAAAAGGTCAAGGTCAAATGCTAAAAATGTTGCTATTTCCCCTATATCTATGCAATGCATGAAGGTATTTTCTTGAAACTTAGTGTAGACATGTACTACTGTGTAAAGATTCTCCAGAGAGAGTTTCATGTCATAAGGTCAAAGGTCAAAAGGTCAAAGGTTAGGGGAAAATGTTTCAATTTCACTTTTCTTGCAAATGGTTCAATGTATTTTCATGGAACTTGGTACATACGCATGTACTGACTGGCAGAGGTTATCTAGGGAACTTAGGGGTCATGGGTCAATAGTCAGGGGGTCAAAGGTCAAGGTCAACTCCTCAAAATTGTACTATTTCCCTCATATACTAGTATATGCAATGCTTGCATTGTTAATTTTAAAACTTAATACATTGTATATACATGTATTACCTCATGGAGATTCTCTGGGAAATTTCCAGCCAGAAGGTCAAAGGTTAAGGGTCAAAGGCCAGGTTTAAATGCAAAAAAAAAAAAGATCTATTTTGTACTGTAATTACACTCTTTCTTCATACCTTGAGAATTACTCAATGCTTAAACTTATAAGAGGGTCGGTCAGAAGTCAAGTAAAAATCCTCAATTCCCCAAGTATGTGTACGTGCACTCTTAAACAATTATAGCAAACCCAGTTCAAGGAAAGTGAACATTCAAGATATTTCTGACAAACCTGTCATTTCACTATTTTGCCAGTTATGTGAAACTGTCATCACACATTGTGAAGACATTGTACTATACAGCTATTGGGAGAATCATGCATTATGGCGGAGGCATCAGTCGCCATAGCGACATTTCTAGTTTGGATATCTCAGTCATTTCAAAACCAATTTTTATCAAATAAATATTGAATTCCTCATAGAATTACATGCTCTTTCATATTTCAGGTTTCTCATTATCTCAGCAAAAATGGTAAAAATCTGAAATTAGGTCTCAACCAAAACTGTACCATCCTTTTAAAATATCCATCAAACACCATAATCAGAGCTAAAAATTCAATATCACGGTAAATTTGTTAATGGAATCAAGAAGAAGAATTTTCGTATTCTTCTGTCCTATTTCAATCGGTTAGCGCACTACCGTTATGGTCATCATGCTGTACCGGAGGGCGAAAAGTTCGGACTCCCGCTGGATGCTACTACCCTTTCTTGTTTTTTTTTCTGTTTTTTTTTTTTTTTGGTCTTGTCTTGTCTTGTCTTTTTTTTTTTTTGACAGTCCAGCTTCAATCCGATGTCATTATCTTATTTCATCAAGTATACACACCCCCATGAACACACACATGCAATTTTCCTTGTTCTGTGTCGGAGGTTGGAGTGCTTCGATTACTTGTGGGATTTTTTTTTTTTTTTTTTTTGTCATCACCATTTGAATTGCAATTCATCTAGCTGAACATAGATACTCAAGCAGAGCTCAAAGCAGTTACGATATAAAGCGCTATCTCAGGTAAACTTTGGGATGTTATATACTTTCAGTAATTCACATTCAAACATGCAAAAAGGCATCTTATCTTTGTTTTGCATCTATAACAGTACTATAATGTTGCTCCGGAAATTTATTCAAATGATTGTGAAAATGATATTGAAACACATACACTACATGCACAAAATGTCATGAACTCTGACACTCTTGTTGAGCATGTTTGCAAATTCCATCTAAGAAATTCATCTGTAAGTAAAATAAGGAAATGAGAAGGAATGTATTCCATTTCTACTTAATGAAAGCTACTATTTATAGTGCATTTTGTACGTTATTTCTTTTCTGACATTAAGTTGATGGTTTTTAAATTTCGAAATTGCTTTTATGTTAAAAACTCTACTCTGCAATCCTGCTATCACATTACATGGGAGTATGTGCATATTGAATTTTATATCATTTTAGTGCTAGAAAGTATTCTAACGATTTTATATTACGTTTATGATTAAGTATAGCGTTCGACCTGCTCTGTTGTGTATCTGTTGTGTAAGCTAGGTAAACTGCTGGCTCAGTGTCTTCTATGTTTCTTCTCTTCTCTTCGTCTCAATTAGCTTGTCTAGTGTCTCTTATGTTGTTCTTTGTTTCTCTCCCAGTCCCTCTCTCTTCCCCTCTCCTATGTTCTTATTTGTTTCTAATCCACTCCCTTCAATTTGATATATATTTCTTCTTTATTAAGTCAATCACTGCTGATGGAATTGCAGACTTATGTTATGAAACACTTCACTCAAAGCTTATAAAGCAAAGTTTTTGAACTATACAAGTAATGGTGCATGAGTCCTACCATTGATTTTAAAGGCGAATTTATAGTATGCCTATATGTAATGGCATCATTGATTTGGAATTAATGAGACAATATTCTTAAGCACTCCTTCCACTTCTAACTGTCCCCTTTGAATATTGTATCGATCACGGGTGATAGTCATAAATTTTCATTCTCGTATAAGCTTACGTTCAATACTCTTGGTTGGAGAGGACCTATTGTTACATGGTTAAAGGCGCAGTCTCTTTCACCGGAGCTGTACGTTTGGGCCCGTGTTTAATAATCAACCACATAGGATGCAAAGCCAGAATAGCTTTTCTTTTGCTTTTTTTTTTTCTTTAATTGAGGTAATGCAACTTTCGTCCAGGTATAAATCACATTGTCATGTAAACACACACACTCGCTCTACATCCCTTTGTTTTGTACTGGAGGCTTCATCACTTTTACTGCTGGTAAATCTCACAGACTTGTAGCTGTAAGAGTTCTCTCAACTGATCATATTAAATTATAATGTCAACAAGATTAGAGGTAGTCATACTGGTTATGTAAATAAGGCTCAAAGGTCATATTTTAAAAGGCCAATGTTAAAGACATGTTTGTGTCAAGGATCACTTGAATTGGTAAATGCACTGTACGTTCTCAAAAAGCCTGTAAATCGACTTAGTCGCACACGCATGAAATTTCCAATAAGTTTGTGTGACAGAAAGAAAAATGTGATCTGAATTATGTAGGTCCAAAAAATTCAACTGCATATCTCAATATAACTTCAAGGCGCTATATTACATTCTTTTCTTTATCGATCATGGATGACCAACATCTGATGACCCCAAGCGTATCGCCTAACTCGTCTTCAGTGTGACGAGTTTCATATCTCGTTATAGTTATAATTATAATTGTTATAATCATTATTATTATTATTGTTGTTGTTGTTCATCATCATTTTGGTCTTCATTGTGAATGGCATTTTAAAGGTCTTGTTTACCTTTGGGAACAGTGAATTAAAAAATATTCAAGATATCACATTTGATGCATATGTATAGGTCTGTTGTATCACAAAACATCGTACCATATAAAATTTTCGCAATAAATCCTAAAACATAAGTGGATATCAGTATTTTTCTTATCAAACCATAACTGTAGACAGTTTAGTCTGGCAACATTTTTATTATAACTATTGTTCATATTTTGTGTATTTAACAATACTTGACATTGATTATACGGATTCAAATTTTTAAAGTGGTTGTTTATATCCCAAACTCACATTTTGGAACTATTTTAAAGTTCTTATGCTGGGTTTTTGTTTCATCTGCAAATGGTAAATTATGCCTTTAATGTCACTGCCAGTTTTTGTCGCATAAGTCATACATAGCAACTTGTACATTGTATCTTGGCTGTCTGGTATGTAGTATTCTATTTATAATTGCTTTTCAGTACCGAAGTCAATGGTCACCCAGTTACTAAGAGAGCCGTATCTAATAGCAGACCCAGTGCTGGCCTACCAGGTGCAGATTGTAAGTCCAGATTCAGCAGATGAAATTGCGTTTTGCCCTCATATTCTTTGCTTTTGCTTTGTTTTTCTGTTAGAAGCATATACAATATGATATGTCATGTATATATGCATTTTTTGATTGAAAAATTGATTGAAATGTTTTATTTGCCGAGATTTCAGATTTTCAATTCACCCCCAAAGAGGAAAAAAGAATTGCAAATCAATCAAATTCAGATGCTAGAAACACTCTTTATTGAGATATACAACATATGTTTCAGCTCCTATTTAAGCCTCCACGTCTTCTTTTTATGCCTCCGCCACGAAGTGGTGCCGGAGGCATTATGTTTTCGGGTTGTCCGTCCGTCCGTCCGTACGTCCGTACGTACGTCCGTCCGCTTTCATTTACGCGATAACTTGAGTAATATTTACTGGAATTTTACCAAACTTGGTCCAAGTATGAAGTATGATGGGGCAATTATTTGATTAGATTTTGGGTGAAATCGGCTGAAGGTCAAAGGTCAAAGGTCAAGGTCAAATCATGAAATTGTATCCGTTTACGCGATAACTCAAGACTGGATGGAGCAGATTTCACCAAACTTTGTTGGAGGATGATGTATGATGGGACAATTACTGGATTAGTTTTTCAGTGAAATCGGACAGAGGTCAAAGGTCAAAGATCAAGGTCAAATCCTAAAATTTATCTGTTTACGTGATAACTCAAAACTGGATGAAGCAGCTTTCACCAAACTTGGTCCAAGGATGATGTATGATGGGACAATTAGTTGAGTAGATTTTAGTGACATTGGCCAGAGGTCAAAGGTCAAAAGGTCAAGGTAAAATGCTACAAATTTCGCAATTTCCCCCATATCTATGCAATGCCCGAAGGTATTTTCTTGAAACTTGGTGTGGACATGTACTACTGCGTAAAGATTCTCCAGAGAGAGTTTCATGTCATAAGGTCAAAGGTCAAAAGGTCAAAGGTTAGGTGAACATGTTGCAATATCACTTTTCTCGCAAATGGTTCAATGTATTTTCATGGAACTTGGTACATACGCATGTACTGTCTGGCAGGGATTCTCTAGGGAATTTAGGGGTCATGGGTCAATAGTCAGGGGTCAAAGGTCAAGGTCAACTCCTCAAAATTTTACTATTTCCCTCATGGTATGCAATGCTTGCATTATTAGTTTCAAAACTATGTACATGCATTACCTGATGGAGATTCTCCAGGAAATTTCCAGCCAGAAGGTCAAAGGTTAAGGGTCAAAGGCCAGGTTTCAATGCCCCCCCCCCAAAAAAAAAAAAAAAAAAAATCTATTTTGTACCGTTATCACACTCTTTTTTCATACCTTTGAAATTACTCAATGCATAAACTTCCCCCAAATTCCCCAAATATGTATACCTGCACTCTTAGAAAATTATAGCAAACCCAGTTCGACATTTCTGACAAACCTGTCATTTCAATATTTTGCCAGTTATGTGAAAATGTCATGGATCACACATTGTGAAGACATTGTACTATACGCCTATTGGGAGAATCATGCATTATGGCGGAGGCATCAGTCGCCATAGCGACATTTCTAGTTTTAAAATAAATCTGTGCTCTGTATGCAGTGAAATGCATAAGAATGTCTCGGTCATACCCCTTATGAGTCAAACTCCCAAAGAAAAGTGCGGCCACCACCCTGTTACCCAGTGGTCCCACCACTAATATTGTATAGTTGTTGGGTGGTGTTTGTTTCTTTGTTTCTTTGAAATTCTTAGGTTTGGGTGGATGACAGTATACATACTTTTTAATTTTTATTTCATGGCAGTTAAGTTTAACTTTAAATGAGAATGAAACGTGCTATTAGACAAGTCCAATGAAAATGATATTGGATTATGAATTTATAAGTAATATCGGTTATTATATCCCACATAAGTATGTTTGACCTATGGGATTACTTGAATTTGGAACACATGACCGAAATATGTTTTTCTCCCAATATCCATGTCGTGGTACTATCACAGATGTGATATACTTTTTCGTTAGCACTTTTTACCATACCCGTGATTGCAATTGATAAAGGTATCACTCGCATCTATGGGCCACAACCAAGTCTGGTAGATGTCCCAATGCCACACATGCTAGCAAAGTGTCACGGCCACAGCCAACGGCGTAGCCAGGATTTCATCTTAGGGGGGGCGGTTAGTCTGCGAGGGAGCGAAGCGACCGAGCCCGAGCGAGCGGAGCGAGCGAGGGGGGGAGGGTGTGGGAGGGGGGTGTCCCCCCTCCCGCGGTAAGAACTTTTTTGCATTTGGATGTTGTAAATGGTGCGATTTGATGCATGTTTTTGCGCGTTTTATCGACGTGAAACAGTCCCACTTGTTTATGGTAGCAGTTTATTTTGATGTAGATTATTATTGAACAATTTGCCTATAAAAGGGTATAATTTAGATACACTTCTTGTATTAATTCTTTTCACTGAATATCATGAACGCGACTGAACCCGAGCGAGCGGAGCGAGCGAGGGGGAGGGGAGGGTGTGGGAGGGGGGTGTCCCCCCTCCCACGATAAGAACTTTTTGCATTTTGATGTTGCAAATGGTGCAATTTGATGCATGTTTTTGCACGTTTTATCGACGTGAAACAGTCCCATTGGTTTACGATAGCAGTATATTTTAGCGTAGATTATTATTGAACAATTTGCCTGTAAAATGGTATAATTCAAATATTCTTTTCACTGAATATCATGAACGCGACTGAACCCGAGCGAGCAGAGGGAGCGAGGGGGTAGGGGAGGGTGTGGGAGGGGGGTTTCCCCCCTCCCACGGTGAGAACTTTTTACATTTTGATTTTGCAAATGGTGCAATTTGATGCATGTATTTGCGTGTTTTAACGACGTGAAACAGTCCCACTTGTTTAAGATTGCAGTATATTTTAGAGTAGATTATCATTGAACAATTTGCCTATAAAATGGTATAATTCCAGTACACTTCTTGTATTAATTCTTTTCACTGAATATCATGAACGCGACTGAACCCGAGCGAGCGGAGCGAGCGAGGGGGTAGGGGAGGGTGTGGGAGGGGGGTTTCCCCCCTCCCACGGTGAGAACTTTTTACATTTTGATTTTGCAAATGGTGCAATTTGATGCATGTTTTAACGACGTGAAACAGTCCCACTTGTTTAAGATTGCAGTATATTTTATATCATGAACGCGACTGAATCCGAGCGAGCGGAGCGAGCGAGGGGGAGGGGAGGGTGTGGGAGGGGGGTGTCCCCCCTCCCACGATAAGAACTTTTTGCATTTTGATGTTGCAAATGGTGCAATTTGATGCATGTTTTGCGCGTTTTATCGACGTGAAACAGGGCCTCTTGTTTAAGGTAGCAGTATATTTTAGTGTAGATTATTATTGAACAATTTGCCTATAAAATGGTATAATTCAAATACACTTCTTGTATTAATTCTTTTCACTGAATATCATGAACGCGACTGAACCCGAGCGAGCGGAGCGAGCGGAGCGAGCGAGGGGGTAGGGGAGGGTGAGAGGGGAACCCCCCTCCCACGGTGAGAACTTTTTACATTTTGATTTTGCAAATGGTGCAATTTGATGCATGTATTTGCGTGTTTTAACGACGTGAAATAGTCCCACTTGTTTAAGATTGCAGTATATTTTAGTGTAGATTATTATTGAACAATAATTTGCCTATAAAATGGTATAATTCCAATACACTTCTTGTATTAATTCTTTTCACTGAATATCATGAACGCGACTGAACCTGAGCGAGCGGAGCGAGCGAGGGGGTAGGGGAGGGTGTGGGAGGGGGGTTTCCCCCCTCCCACGGTGAGAAGTTTTTACATTTTGGTTTTGCAAATGGTGCAATTTGATGCATGTTTTGCGTGTTTTAACGACGTGAAACAGTCCCACTTGTTTTAGATTGCAGTATATTTTAGTGTAGATTATTATTGAACAATTTGCCTATAAAATGGTATAATTCCAATACACTTCTTGTATTAATTCTTTTCACTGAATATCATGAACGCGACTGAACCCGAGCGAGCGGAGCCAACGAGGGGGGAGGGGAGGGTGTGGGAGGGGGGTGTCCCCCCTCCCACGGTAAGAACTTTTTGCATTTTGATTTTGCAAATGGTGCAATTTGATGCATGTTTTTGCGTGTTTTAACGAGTTGAAACAGTCCCACTTGTTTAAGGTTGCCGTATATTTTAGTGTAGATTATTATTGAACAATTTGCCTATAAAACAGTATAATTCAAACACACTAGTCTTCTTGTATTAATTCTTACACTGACTATCATGAACGCTGTCTGTTCAGCAATCAAACAGAAAAAGCATGCACACGAGGGTGTAGATAGGGGCATATCCCCTCCCACACGAAGGTGATTTTGCGTTTTCAGACCTGAAATTCAGCGATCTGGTGCAAATTTTTGGTGCAACACTTTTTCATCGAAGTGTTAAAATCACCATCTGTGCGTATGTATAAAGTCTAGTGAGGTAGAACTTAGGGGAAGGGGGATTCCCCCTCCCGCTCGCGGAGCTTTTGCGTTTTTAGAATTGAAATAAAGCGATCTTGGTATAGCCACAGTCTACTTCTTTGCATGGCGGGGGGGGGGGGGGGGGGAACAGGAAGAAGGCGTTGGCGAGTGTTATCTCCACTCTTCCCTTCCGATGGAGCTTGTATCTTTTTAAGGCTGAAATTGAGATATCTCGTATACGCATAATAAGCATATTTGATGGAATCAACATTTGGGTAATCAAAAAAAAAAAAATGATGGGGGGGGGGGCTGAGGGAGGAAAGGGTCGATTAAAAGGGGAAATTCCCCTTATACATGAGGGAACCTTCAGTTTTCGGAATATTAGTGAAAAGTCTTGTGCACTCAGAATTATTCAGAATTTTTTTTAATCTAAAAAGTGTACTTAGCTGGGGAAAGCGGCAAAGAGGGGGAGGGTTTGGGAGGGGGTATCCCCCTCCCAAGCACGAGAGATTTTGCATATTTTGAATTGAAATTCAACGATCTGGTGCACACTTTGAGTGAAATATTCAAAAAAATATATCTTATTTGATGAAAGGTTGCAAAGGAGACCCGCTTCATGTGCATGCATACAGTATACACGCATTTTTTTTCCCCGCCTCCCAACTCCTCGGTCCAAATCTTAGGGGGGGCGACCGCCCCCATCGCCCCCCCCTGGCTACGCCAGTGGCCACAGCCAATTATCAATCAGTACATCAGTATCACGTGTTATCATCTTAGATTTAACATTAAAGTACTCTCGTTCATTCGACTGCCGCAGACCGCAGTGGTTCCGCCAGTGTTATAGTATTCAGCACGATTATCAAATACAAATCTGCATGGTTGATGGAATACATTTTTATCAAATCTCAAGTTTGTCAATCGATGTGGAATGTAAAGCAAATAATCATCTCATATTTCTCCGGCAATGGATACAACCTAACATCTCGTCAGTGATGTTAGATTGTACTATCGCCCTCGCAGTGGATGGTTTAAACTTGCTTACTGTATTTCTTGCTCTCTCTCTCTTGACTTTATGAGTTATGACTTTCTTCCATTACAGTGCACATTGCAGGATTTGACATATGGACCATATGCTGAGAGTATCAAGCAGTATCCTTGTCTACACACCCTGTTCTTTTTTTCTTTTTTCTTTTGTTGTGGTAGCAAATTCAGATATTGGGTGACTGGAAATATACTCCTCTTGTAGGGTCTACCATTACAGTATGTACTTTGCTGTGTGTGTCCGCGTCATGCATCTTATAGCTGCCACATACTTTGCTTCTGTAGAACATATATTTGCATCTTCTCTGGAGTAGGGTTGCAATAAATGGCATGGGACAGAAAATAGAGATTATTATGACTGTCTCATTAAAAGAATATTTTTTCCGCTCTTTCCCTTCATTTCAGTGATATTTGCCCACTGCTGAATAGTATGTATACTGTATGCGCCATACATTTATTGAGTCTAATTTTTCGCGAATTGGGACTTACCCAACAATTTTGCAAGTGTTGAATTTGTGATACAGGAATCAACTGAGAAATGTCTGTATACATGGTCGGGATCATAGTGAATATTTTCGCATATTGTTAAATTCACGAATAGCATCTGGTTCGCGAGATTCCACGCGAAAATAAGAACCTCATGAAATATATGGCGTGGGTAAAGTATGCCTTATGTCAAAGTCAATTTATCAATCCAATCCATTTAAATTGATAATTACTTATGCCAGACAGGCTGCTATCATATATATTTGGCAAAAAAAGGTACTGCACTATTTCCTCTCTTTCTAAATGAAAAAGCTCTGTTTCTATAAAATGAATATACCACTAAATTATATTTATTTGAATTTACAGTTTTAGTTTTGGAAAAAAAAGTAATGTCATAAAGTTATCAGTCGTCAGTTGTGTCATTAGGATTCATTTTAAACAATTTGCTTGCAGCAGGTACAATCATCTTTTACAGTTCAATATGTTTTCCTTGACCAGCCATTTTTTTTTTTTCATTCCAGTTCTGTTGGAAATGAATATGAGTTTCTTTTGGTACAGCTCTTGAAAGAAAGAAATATATCTTTTTTGCGTAAGTATTTTTTTTTTCCATTCTTGATCTGGTGAAGTAGTGAGTCTCTTTGCATTTTCTAATCAATTCATATGTTACTCACACATTGGGGAAAGATATGAGGAAATCCTAGGGAAGACTTGACTGTATATACCCCACAAGCCCATAGCCACCACATGGACTTTCCCCGCAAAGAAGACATGTTGTTAAAGGGATGGACTGTATTGGTGGAGATGAGAATTGGGCTTTTAACTTTTTGCGAGATACCAAGAAAACACTTATGAAATAGTACAGAGCATACAATTTTCAGAGGAATTCAAAGTTTATTTGATGAAAAAAAACAAAGTAAAACAAAGCGATCGTAAAAAAAAGTGTGGGTCCCACACTTATTAGAATCACTCTGTTTTGGATATCTCTGCCATTTCAAAAGCAATTTTCATCAAATAAACATTGAATTCCTCATGGAACTACATGTTCTTTCATATTTCATAAGAGGTTTCTCATTATCTCACCAAAAAATGTTAGAAACCTGAAATTAGGTCTCAACCAAAAATATACGATCTTTTAAGAACTGCCAACTTGCCTAATACGACCAGGGACCACAGATTTGGTTTCCACTGGAGGACTTGCATAAAAAACAAAACAAAAGAGCGTAAATTGTTACTTTTTGTATGTAATATTTGTTTGCATCTTTGATCGCAAGATAGGTGTGTTTTAGAGGAAAAAACTTGTATGTTATTTGTAGTTGTCTTCATGTTTACCACTCCTGCACTGTGAATTTGCTGTCATAAGGTGGACCAGTTACCTTTTATTGCAGTATGTGCTGCTAAAGCAGTGGTGAGCTGTTTGAGGTACTTGCTCAATTATCATGGCCATCCTCAGAAATTAAAAATAGATAATAGATAAACTTTGTCTTACACTTGACTGGGCATGAAAACTCAGTTGATCATTGCAAATTGAAAATATTTACCAGGATGGTTACTGTGCAGAACCTGTCTACAACAACCACACTTCATGTTTCCCTTGAGCAGCTGTTGTTGACAGGTTTGACTGTATCACTGTCATGTCTGGCGTAGAGCAAATATCAAGTGCACATTTGGCTGTGCTGTACCTGTATCTGATATTCATTGTGATTCAACAGTGCTCAGTATGAAGCTTGAATGCTGCCCTCTAGTGACGAGAAGTCCTCAACAACAGTGGTCCGTTTATTGAGTATGCATATTCCCTTAATTCTCTCTGACCCGACAATTCAAACTGCCATTTACATAAATTTTTTGTAACGTTTTGTCAATGAAAATTTACAGTTAGCCTTGTACAATGGATATGAAATTCTGTGTAGTCCCAGTTAGAATGGAGAAACGATTACTTGACTTGGTGCCATGCAAACTAACCACATGTTGTCATGGCAACAATTTTTTTTTTTTTTTCTAGTGAAGCCACAATTTTGAGCATATTCCATTCAATATGGGTGTAGGAGTTGTACTCCTGAATGCTATTTTTTGTGTTGAATGTGTGATGACGATGTTTTTGTTTTTCCTTTGAGAATCCATATCATTTCATGCTCAGTGCTCTCGTGATTATTATACAATGTTTATTATCATCAAGCACTGCAGTGAGTCACACAAAGCTTTGTATCTGTTTTTGATTCTCCTTTGCAGAGGAAGATGACATGAGGAAAAAGGGCTATGATAAGACACCAGACACTAAGCTGGAAGTTCCAGTCGGTAAGTTTTAGGAAAGAACTTTAAACAAATTTTCCAGATTGAAGGACTGATAATTGTACTGTATGTCAGACAGCTTTTTATTTCTCATTCTGTGCGTTTCCATAATTTTCAGAATTCTCTGGACAGGACTGTCTCACTATTGAGGATGAAAAATTAAAACAGAAAAAAAAAATCATACTTTTTTTGTCTCTTTTGTATAATAAAGAGTTATAGTATGCCACAAATGCAGCCAGTGCAATATTCAAGAACAAGATGTTCGTTTTGTTGTTGTTTTTTAAAGGAATAAGTATTACAATTTTGATAATGACTATTGAGTATAATTTGTAAAGAACCATATCCAATAAAATTGGTGCCCAAATGCAATGCAGAATAGATCACATTTCAAAAGTGCAATCAGTGATTAGAATGATGTATTAACATGGGAAAAACAACAAAGTGACACAAATTCATAGTGTACTCTGCAGCAGAACAAAAGTATTACAAATGTGTTATAGGAACAGTTTTGTCCATCTTGATGGGAAAAATGAAAATGACAATTGAATCGAGTAAAAGTGAAAAGTGGAGTGTCTGATGTCTTTACTTCAACAGCTTGGAATGGTCACATCATCAACTGGATTGAGAGCAAGGCCTCGTTTGGGGACAAGTTCAGCCATGAGAACTACCTCAAGGACCAGTACCTCAGCTATGCCAACAGGTAGGTTGATGATGCCATGAATGTTTACCCCCAAGATGGAGATGCTATTTGCTACCTCCGCCAAGGAGGGGGGTTATGTTTTCATCGGCGTTGGTTTATATATGTGCAAAATAACTCAAAAAGTTACAAACGGATATTAAATGAAACTTGCAGGAAAAGTCGATAATGACGCAAGGAACAGATGAATGAATTTTAGTAGTGATCCATTAATTTTTATGGATTTATGAAGGATATTTGGTCTTTTGGCGTATAGGGTCGATGAACTTTGGAGTGCAAGCTGCATGTACTGGAGGTTTACATATACGCGCAGTAAAGCATGTTCTGCGCGGGCTACGTACCTCACAGCTGGAAGCTGATGATGTATACAGAGGGCTTCTCCATTGGGAAATTGCATGCATGTATGGGCAGAAATGAGCTGCTGGCTTGTTGGAGGTCTGCGCTCTCTTTGAGTGCTTTTCTTGTTTATTTAACTTTTTTAGGGGGGTATCATGCCATCATGAAAGAGAAGCTATAGAAACATATCTGCCTGTTTAAAAATTTAAATTACTGTTGGGTGAACAGTACAAATTTTTCATAAGTACAAGCAGATATTAAAGAAAATAAGCAATAAATGAATACCTAGCAGTTTGATGCATGATGATTATTTATTGTCATGGAGCTGTTTAGAGTGCTTTAGTGTCTTTTAAGAGGTCTCTTTTCAGGATTGATGTCATTTTTTTTTTATGGGGTGATGGTGGTTTTTCTTTGTCTCTTTTTTTCCAGTTTAACATTTTAGCCAAATAGAAACAGCATATTTTGTGTTTGTGTGTGTGTGTGTGTGTCTCTTTGTCTGTGTATGAGTGTCTGTGTGTTTCCTTGTGTGTACGTGCATATGCATTTATACAAGAATGTAGGTAAGAAGTATATGTATATGTTTATATTAGTGGTATGCATTTACAGGGTCCATCCCATGTTATCCAATAGCTATCGAAGAAGCTAAACTTGTGCTATACATCTATTGCAATGCAATGCGTGAGTCTAATGGTTCCATGACATTTGCTCCTGTGGCAATCGCTCCCGTGAAATATCTGCACACTAATCCAAACCTAAATTCTGCCTACAAACATAACCCTCAGTAACCCTAATCCTAATCCTTACATCAAACTAAACCTAAAACCGATCATAACCCTAACCCTATGCCCTTGGAGAAAATAAGAGCGGAGCAATTGTCGCAGGAGCATTAGGTCATGTCTTCAGGTCTAATCAAATAAACACACAAAAGTACACACATACAGTATGGCCATGTGAAATTCTCACACAGACACACACAAACACACAAATATATATGATGCATTTATGTCCAACAGCTGAATGTGCTGATTGGAATGCAGCTGAATGAGTAGAAATCAAAATATTTGTCACCTGTCAACTTCTGATGAGATATCATGATTGATTATTAGAGGAGGAGCGCTTGGCCCCAAGTCAAGCCCCCGGAAAATGAGCCTCAGTCAATGTGGTGTGCTGCTCCGCAATCAATTAATCAATGTTTCAGCTAGATCTGACTGATTGTCTTTCTCTCTGACAGTCTATCTGTCTATCTGTCTGTCTGTCTCTCTCTCTCTCTCTTTTTCTCTATCTCCCCTATATAACTATCTATCTATATGTTATATATATCTGTCTGTCTGTCTCTCTCTTTCTCTCTCTCACCCCCATCAAACTATCTATCCATATGTTTCTCTCTTTCTCACTGTCCCTATCTGACTATTTACATAGATACACTTGTATGTATGTTTGTCTGTCTGTGTGCATGTCTCTCTTTCTCTGTCCATATATGCCTATCTACCTATATCTCTGTCTGTATTATGCTCTTTCCTTAATGAACCCAAGAGTGCGAATGTCACCAGTGTAATTTGAGGAGTACCAATCAGTATGTGGTATGATTACACAGTGTAAGATGCCCACAAGCTGCTGCCCTCACTTGTATCTTTAAACCTTCCCGGAGACCTCCGAATTTCATCTGTAGGTTAGCGAGACATCATTAAGAGCTCCAAGAGTCACAGTCATATCAAATTGCGCAACGGTTACAGTGGATATCAAAAACATGCAATGCATTGGGAATCAAGGATATCCCCAACAATTGTTTCCAGAGTTACTGCTCTCTGTACTGGCCATTTTCCAGTTTGTTATCAGATAAAAATGCGTCTGCTTTCACATTTATCATTTTTCAAATGTGATGTGATGCTGCAAGTAAGTCACATTATCCATTGGCGATCGAACCGAGTGAGATGGAACCTATTTCAGATGGATCTGACTGCCCACATTTTCCGCTGATGATGGTCACCACCGCTGACCTAACCGTACTTTGTGAATGCATAATGCTTTGAGACCAAAACACATAAACTCCTTTATAAGTAGGGTCAGACATGCTAAGTAAGACATTCGCTTGCTTTGTCCTCCATTTTTGTTTGAGTTGTTATCATTACTCCTGCTGCTGATTTGATAATCATCATTATCACTGTAAATATTATAGTCATTATCATTAATGGAAGTAGTAGTAGTAGTGGTAGTAGTGATGGTAGTAGTGGTGGTGGTAATAGTAGCAGTAGTAGTAGTTGTAGTAGTAGTAGTAGTAGTAGAAGAAGTAGTACCTGTAGTAGTAGTGGTAGTAGTTCTCTCTGAGGTTGATATCAAAGATACTTGTTTTTTAAGTCCTTTTAATTGTATTTCCCCTAATTTCTCAAGAAGCAGCATATATGCATATAATTATGTCAGTTGTTTGAGCCACACCATTACCCATGTCAGCTCAGTGGGGTATTTCACTCTTATACCCCCCACCCCATCTCTCTCGCTGTAGAATACAAGTAGCATATTCCAGTGCCCTTACCTACAATAGAAAACATAGTATTGAATTTGATATTCATAAGCAGGAGCCCTAGAAAGAAGATCTGGTATTAACTTTTATTAAAGTAACATACAACATGTATTGTAGACTTTTAATCATTCTTGAAATCAAATGACTTTTCTGTTAAAGGCATTATTTACCATATGCAGATGAAAAAAAATATCCAGCTTTAGTGCTTTGAAATAGTTCTAAAATATGAGTTGGGGATAGAAACAACCAGTGTAAAAATGTTAATCATTAAAATCAATGTTAAGTATTGTTTGTTATACAAAATGTGAACAATAGTTTTAATAATGTAATTGTTTTTAGAATAAACCATCTACAGTTATGGTTTATTGAGAAAAATAGAGATATCTCCTTATATTTCATGCTTTATTGTGAAATTTTTGTATAGCAGGATGTTTTATGATACAACTGATCTTCACATATGCATCAAATGTAATAACTCGAATATTTTTTTAAATCACTGCTCCCAACGGTAAACAATACCTTTGAATCATTTCTTCTTCACAAAGTGGATGAGGTTCAGTTCGAAACTTTGTTGACGCAATGTCTGAAGCCAAATTTCTTCTGGTGTCAGCACGTATCATAAATAGGGTTTCCTCAAGAGTACCACAACCTCGTATAATTTGTGAGATCTTTACAGTTAGAAACAGAATCACTAGAGATGGATGTACCGTACACATAATACATGATACTCTCCATTGCATAAGATTGTCGAAGAAGTACCAGGAATTGCAGATATGAGATCGAGATGGGCGCACGATTTTGATATCTTGCCGTCGCAGGAAGAGGTCAGTCAGAACCTTGGCTGCACTTTTTGCCGCAAGCTTCCTTGATCCGTAAATTTGCCGTCAACATTGGGACGCCATCACTCTTTTTAGGCCGCACCACAGAGTGCTCCGAATTCGCCGCCGACAGAAAAAGCGATCCGTCATGTTTTTAAGCATCTTGCTCTCTCTCTCTCTCTCTCTCTCTCTTTCTCTTCCTTGCTCTGCAAGTTGACTGTAGATGAGAGGGGATTTCAAAATGGTATTCCATATCAATTTTAGTTTTAGCACACTAAAATGTGAGGGACTGCACAGTAGGAAAGCTAAGCTTTGAGAGAGGTATTGCATGTTTGTGCACACACTCATTTGAACTTTTCTTCCACCCCTGTCCCCCCCCCCCCCCATGCAACTTTCTGTTAGAGTTACTCCTTAAAATAAAGTTTTTTTGTTTTTTTAAATGACAGGTGCAGGAAAGTCGCATATTTATGTGGTGGTGGAAAAGAAAAAGGCCTTGTTTTCAAACTGCATCACACTAACAGAGTTGTCTCCAAGCTGCAAGTAGTAGTTGTTGAATTTTTGATTCCGAGAAAAGAACAACATCAGGCGCCCACACAAGGTGATTCTGCTGCAGCAAACATGTGTATCTGGCATATCTGGTAGCAGGAAATGTGCTTCCTTGAAAGGAAAAAAAAATGAGGATACTGAAAATGATGTGTCCTCAAAGTTGGGTCATATCAACAAAATATTGCGGTCCATCCAGTTTCAATGTAATTACTTTTTTGTTTGCACACACTTTTGTATTCTGTATTTTGGGCAAACTGCAGAAATATGTGTGGCAACAGGTCGCATGAACTTTGGACTCCAAAATGATTTGCTTTCAACTTTCTTGGATTTGTGAAGGGGTCAGAATGTTGAAATTCCACCTAATACTTTCTTGCCTCGCGTAGAATATATTTGCAACAGTGTTTCTTAGAAGATATGCTTATACATTGTATACATAAAATCAGGTGAAATGAAGGGATCAAAGTGCAATTTGTTAACAATTCAAACTTTGAATTGGGCAGTCACTTACATTTAAACTGGAAAAAAAAAAGTGCGTCATGGTAGAAAACGGTGACAAGTCATTGCTTGGTCCTTTTTAACCTGTGTGATACTGTGTGTATCACAGTGTTAGTTTTGCACCCCCTATAGTGATGTAGATTGATTGTTTGATTGTCAAGATATGTCATTTAAAAAAAAAAAAAATAATGTTGAGAAAGGAACAAGACAAGACCAGATGTCTGGTATGATCCCCCTGAAGTCAATCTATACTCTGTTTGCATTGAGTGGCAGTAAGGTTGCTATAAATTGATGTATGGGTATGTGCAAAGTGATATACTCTGCACTTACAGGTTTTGTCGTGAACAGGCGTAACAAGTAGTCAAGTCAAGCCATTAGAGATCATCCCTTTGATTTAATGTAAACATGCACAAACTGAACGCATGTTGGGAATGAGCTCCGCAAGAGTATCTCTGTTTTGTTTGACATGACAATCGATTTTCTGACGTTCAGGTGTGTCGAGAGTCCACTGCTCCTGTCAGAGATGAACCTCCCAGATAGACCCAGTTTTATCTAGTGTCAACCCATTGCGTAGAGCTTGTCTGTCTGTTTTTATGCCTCCGCCACGAAGTGTCGCCGGAGGCATTATGTTTTCGGGTTGTCCGTCCTTCCGTCCGTCCGTCCGTAATGAATTTTGTGGACAGCGTAACTTAAAAAACTGTTTAAGGTATCCTAATGAGACTAGGTATGTATGTGCATGAGTGGATGAAGTTGTGCCTATCAACTTTTAGGGGCATATGCTCAAGGTCAACGGTCAAAAGGTCAAGGTCAAATGCTCAAAATTTCACTATTTCCCCCATGTCTTTGCAATGCCTAGAGGTATTTTCTTTAAACTTGGTGTATACATGTAATACCAAATCAAGATTCTCCAGAGAGAGTTTCAAGTCATGAGGTCAAAGGTCAGAGGTCAAGTAAAACCATTAAATTTCACTTTTTCTCCATATCTTGGAAATGGTTCGAGCTATCTTCATGGAACTTAGTACATATGCATATACTGACTAGCAGTGATTATCTAGGGAATGTGGGGGTCATGGGTCAAAGGTCAAGGTCAACTCATAATGTCACTTTTTCCCTCATATTTAAATGCAATACTTGCCGGATTTTTTTTTTTTTTTTTTTTTTTTTTTTACATGTATAACCCAATAGAGATTCTCTGGGAAGTTTCTTGCCCAAAGGTCAAAGGTCAAGTGAAAGTGCTAAATTTCATTTCTTTGTCCACATCTCAAAAGTGACTCAATGTGTCATCATGAAACTTAGTACATATCTATACAGATGCATGTTCTACCTGACAGTGATTCTCTTAGGAATTTTAGGGTCATAGGGTCAAAGGTCCAGAGTCAAAGGCCAAGTTAAAATGCAAAAATTTTACAATTTGATAGTGAAATTACACTTTTTCTCCATACCTTGAAAGTTCATCAATGCATAGACTTATAAAAAAAAAGAGTTAACAGTGAAGTAAAAATCCTCAAATCCCCAAATACCTGCGCTCGTAGGCAGTATAGCCATCCATCCAATTAAACCTAGTTCAAGGAAAGTGAACATTCAACACATTTGTGACAAACCTGTTGTTTTTATATTTTGCCAATTATGTGAAACTCATCACACATTGTCAAGACATTGTAGTATAAACTTATTAGGAGAACCATGCATTACGGTGGAGGCATACCAGTCGCCAGAAGGGCTTTTTACACTTGCAAATTTTCACTTAGTCCCGTACCAACGGTGGGGCTAAGGGGGGACCTTAGCCCCACCGTTGGTACCGGACTTTCCTTAGCCCACTTTCTGTTTACACTTGTTTTTGCGAAAGTGGGCTACCCCCCCCCCCCCCCCGATAATCCTGAATATCATGAATATTCATGTGGTTTGGAAAGTACGGGGCTAAAAATACAAGTGTAAAAAGGTCAGTTTTCTCCTTAGCCCAGGACAAGAGCTTAGTACGGGATTTATTGGTGAGTGTAAAAAGCTGAAAAAATTGGAACGGGACTAACGATAGTCCTGGGTCAGAGAAAGTACGGGGTTAAGAAACACAAATGTAAAAAGGGCTAGAGTGACATTTCTAGTTTGTTTTGTTGTTGTTGTTTGTTTGTTTGTGTGTGCGTGTGTGTCTGGTGTGTGTGTGTGTGTGTACACTTCTGTGGTGGGCACAGCATCAATCCCAACAACTCTATTTTCACTAGATGCAGCATTATATGATGCATATCAGTTTTTCAGCGTTATTCTTACTTCCCCTTGTACTCGCAAGACACCTCTGAGGAGAATGTAAAGTCTGTAGATATAGGAAATTCATCAGAGAGCATTTTTCTAGAGGGAAAAGTTTTTTGCTTATTTTCTTCTGTTTTGTTTGTTTGTGTGTGTGTGTGTGTGTGTGTGTGTATTTGCATATTTTCTGATTGAGCTGAGCTGGCAAGTGAATGGATGTTTGCAAAGACAAAACCAAGAAGACTGTTACAATGTATAAAAGATCTTGTGACATGTTTTGCAATTCAGGAACTTCCCTTACTGTGAACTCTGTAGAAATACCCTTTCTATATCTTCTTCTTTTTTTTTTATATCATTAGACAATCTATGTAGAAAGCATTGTGAATATCTTTGACATTGACAATTTCTTTCTCAAAATAATTAATATGGATTCTCATAACAAGTCCTATATACACTGCATAGTGTAAAGCGGCACAAATCAAAAATAACAGCAAAAATGTAAACTACAAATGGACTCAAACATCGTAAATAGTGAACAAAGTTGTGGGTGTCTTGGACTAATAACATTGTCTTGGTTTTAAATCATTGTCAAGTCAAATCTGTCACCTACCTGTCTGCAAAGACCATTTGCATACAAGGACCAGAAAATTTGTACCCCACAGAGCATATTACAAGTTTAAAGAACCTGTCCTCAGTGGCCACCTGCCCACAAAGAGTGCCTTTTCCATCTTCTGGGGCTGATCTTAGTGAACAGGTTTCACTCTGCCAATAATTGATTGCCATAAAATTATGTGGTGTGATGCTGCTTCTTCCAGTAATTACCTCCATCAAGGGAGGAGGTTATGTTTTCATTGGCATTTGTTTGTTGGTTGGTTGGTTGGTTGGTTTGTCCGTATGCAAAATAATCAAAAAGTTTTTAATGGATTTGGATGAAACACAGGAAAGGTTGAGAATGTCGCAAGGAACACATGATTAAATTTCAGTATTGATCCGGAAATTTTTTATGGATTTTATGAAGGATTTTCGATATTTTGGCAGGTAAGGTCAATAAACATGGGAGTTCAAGCTGGGCATTTTTGAGGTTTGCATGCGCGCACTGGAGTGCATGCTCTAATTTCTGATAGGGTGAGGCACGCCACGCAGCTGGAAGATGACGACGTAACAAAAGGCATCTAAACAATTTATATTGGGAAATCGGGCTACTTTCAGCATGCATCTGTATAGGTGGAAATCACTGATCTCTATGAAAGAACAAGATCACTGGTGGAAAAAACCTGCTTTGCGGAGGTCTGCGCTCTCAGAGTGCTTTTCTAGTTTGTAACTAAAATGCAAACTTTGTATAAAAATGTATATACGTATGAAACCTTTGATCACAAAACAAACCATGTCATCTTCAAACATTTGACGGTAAGTCCATCATCAGAGCAAAATAGATTCTTTCCAATGATATTACACTTGATTTGATTTGATTTGATTTATTCACAAAATGCATATTTACATACATTATTAATGAATATGTATATTGTTACATAACAAGGAATATTCCTGGAATTTGATGAAAAATATCCCATTTTTTTAAATCATTTTCCTTCTTTTAGCAGCTGAAGATACAAATGTCTCAAATTGACAAGAGTGCAGTCTAACTTCATATATGTGCATATGCACATTGTATATCAAGGATTTTATTCATGTATAGATAGAGAGATAAGTAGATGGACAGATGTGTAGATGAATGCATTAATAGATGGATTGAAAGAGAGGGAGAAGGTTTTATAATCAAATAATTGATCGAAAAGAAATCATCCTTTCTTGGTATCTACGTGCTACGTCTGTGCAGGTTTGGGTCTGGCTTAGTCATCTACTGGCATGGTTTCATCGAGGAGCTGGCCACTGGGTGTATGGAGCAGGGAATCGCTCTTGCCGATCGTCTCCCAGAAGACCTGACGTTCTTGAAGCCCAGATGATGCAGCCTACACTTTACCCCCCTATTGATGACAGAGATGATGCACACACCTCATGTTGCCATGGCGATGGGCTAGTCTTTGGATGAGGCTGCTGAGCATCGTTTCTGATGGCACACCTGAAAAAAGGAAAACATTTAGGACTCACCCCGCAGGTGATGGAAGAGGGATGTCCAAATTGTGTTGCATTAAGACATGTCTTAGATCAAAAGGTCAAAGGTCAATGGATGATTTGCAGACCATCACTGTAGCATCTTAGGCATGCCCAGGTAGCACAATCATGATTTTGTTAATTCATCAGTATTCTTGCATGTGTTCATAAGCTGCGGAAGAGAGTGCAGGATTGTAAAAATGGAAATGGCTTAAATGTAAACATTAAGACTCGAATTGTGTGAGCAAAATATTACTCTACTTATGGTTGCAATTCAGACATGTTTATGAATGCATTCAGGAGTGAGAATGTGACATTTAAGAGTGGGTACAGTCAGGCTGAATTTCCTTTGAATGCTGTTGATTTAAATTTGATGACAAGAAATGATTGCATTAGTGTATCACTCCTCTCCTATAGTCCTCCACCTGTACACAAAATATGTGCAAAATGCAAACAGCAAAGGAATTCTTACTGTTACACCAGAGACTTATTCACTTTCAGGAGGGTTTTTAGAACGGGTCTAGAAAATATTGCAAGCTAATTGGTCGAGAACTGTGTGCTGATTTTTACTGGCTGCACGTTTCCTCACTGATGATAGCCTCTGTAAACATGTTTGTTATCACGCACTTGTAGCAAGAGATCCTGTACTGTGGAAGCGTTCACACTCAGTGAGAGATGCCTATTGACTAACTAACCTTGCATCCAGTAAATTTACCATGCTTCTAGTAGTTACTGGATGCATGACTTGTATCTATGGCAAACCAAGGGAAATGCATCCACTAAATTTGCCATCAGGTTACATGAACAAAAAATGGATTTCTGGCTAAAGATTTGTCCCCCATTCTATAAACGAGATGATGAACATGTCTTTCCATTCATCAGTTGGAAAAGTGTGAACGCGGTATAACTCTAGAATTTAGCCTGAACCACTTGGCTTTGCCTCACAGCTTAAGCATTCCATTAGTTACCTTATGCATACAACTCCTACTGATGCACTCAGACCTGTGTATCATTTTGTATATTGCAGGCGGCATTGACTTCTGAGGTGTAGACGTTGAAGGGATTATAGATAGAGATATCTCAAGGATTGAATGATTTGGGATAGAGCTGTAATGCAATAATTGTGTTCTCTGCTGGCATACTCAACAAGTGTTGTATCATGGAGACATGCAAATACAGTGCACTCAGATTACAACAAACGTGGTTATAACAAAACACTTGTTATACCGTGCACTCCCGTTATGACGAACACGGTTATAACGAAATTCCAGTTACAACGAAGTAAAAATTCAGGCCGCAAAATTATCCGCTTTGTTCTTTATTGTTTATTTGTTTGGTTATGACGCAATTTCGATATAATGAAAGAAAATTGCTGGTCCCGAGGCTTTCCTTATAACGGGAGTCCGCTGTAACAAAGTACAAATTCAGGTCCCAAAATTATTGTCTGAATATCTTTACGTACTTAATTGCTTGGCTACGATGAAATATCGATATAACGAAAGAAAACTGCCTGTTGCGAGGAGTTCATTATTAATGGGAGTCGCCTGTATAATATATATTCATTTAAGTCACCAGAAGGCATATTTATATCCACACTTAGATGATGCCAATTATCCAAACATATATGTGTAACTTGTTAATTGATAACATACCGCTGTACCCTTCTTTGTAATCTTGTGAATCAAAACAACTGCCTTACCTGCAGTTCGGCCGCTGTCCAAATCCTTCATAGGGAGCTGCCTCGAAATCCTTGTCGATGGTGGCAAACAGCTCGCACTCTCCCAAAGATTTAAGAGGAAAGCCAAGAAGGCCGTTAAAAATTGCGACGGACAATTTATTAATACTCAGGAGGCTGCACCTCGGCACTTCGGACCACTCCGACTGTGATAAATGCTTTCCTTTTGATGCAGGGGGTCTGAAGGAGGTGGCAAGAGAGTTGTTATTAAATGGTGTGATAGGGAACAGGACACTCGAGTGCAAGGTGTGTTTCACACGAGAGCCCCCCACCCCCAAAGATGGCAGCGTGTCGTCCTGTCGTAAAGATGGTACATTTGCTTCTAAAACTACACAGGTACAGGAATGCTGTCAGCTCTCAGACAATTTGCAGATGCCAATATCTATTATTGCCAATATTTCAAGAAGATGTTTATTGATCTGATGGGTAGCATCTTGTTTGTGCTGCTATATCTCCTATTCAACATCATTCTGTTTGCTTTGTTTGAATAAAAGGGAAAGAAAAGAACTGCTTCATTTGGTAAGAAGCAAGTGTGTTTTCTAACAACACATGGTGTGCGTTGTGATCTGGAAAATGATGGTTGATGAAGCTCGAGTTTGTAGAATTTATATCTTCCTTATCTTTTTTTTTCACCATTGTGAAGTTTTACCCAACATTTGTGACACTCAAGGCAATCTGCAGTTTTGCAATTCGATGATACCTTCAAAAGATTCAAGAGATAAGTTTTCCCTTTAACTTGATGTCTTTAAAGATTTATGCAACATTTATGGCACTCGAGGCAAACTGCAGTTTTGAAATTTGATGATACTGTACCTTCAAAAGATTAAAGAGATAAGTTTTCCTTTAACTTGATATTAAGATTTATTTTACCTTTGAGATAAACATGTACACACACGAACACACACAAAACACACATATACACACACGTAGATACATATTACAGGTAGACAGAAATAGATGAATAGATAGATAGATAGATAGATAGATGGATGGATAGATAGACAGATGGATAGAGAAAGGGAGAGAGAGAGAGAGAGATAAAGATTTGAAAGTCGACTTTACCTAGGTGAACTATTCAAGAGCCATTTTGTGTTTCCTGGATAGGAATGGCCAAAGAATTATGTGTTGTGTTACAAGAGTATACACAAGGATTTGATATTACTGTAGTAGACTCTGCCATATTTTCCTCTGTATATGTGTTTCATTTGGTGTGTGTGTGTGTGTGTGTGTGTGTGTGCGTGTGTTTGTGTGTAATTTTCACTCGCCAAACTCTGTTTCCTGTAGGAACAATTTTTACTCCCTTGGATCTCGTAATATCCACGGTATCACTTTTTTTTTTTTTTTTGTTTAATGATATTGATAATACATGTACAATGTATCATGTCTTATTACTTATAACTGTCAAACATACATATGATGTGCGCGCATCCAGGCATACGTGACACACAGTTACACATACACACGCACACACGCACGCTACAAACGTGTGCGCTATACATACACACACGCTCATTGTAAACGTTGTTCACTCGCTCATTTTACTAGTTTCCGCCACATGTTTTCTACTGTAGCACTTTTGAGTCGCTCGTCATTGAACAAAACCAAGAGACTTTAGAAGAAGTTATAAGAAAGAACACATAGAAAGAACAAAAAACAAAACAAAACAATACAAAAAGACACACAGAAAGTAAGGGAAAGTAGGAAAGAAAGAAGACTAGCATGGAGACGTGCTTTAATGACTCGACTGCCCGAAACCTTGACACAGCTGCGATAACATGGGGCGATGAAAGTACCCCCGTGTCGGGCCGTGTCCCATTGTTTGCTGGGCTATGTCATTTTGCTTCCCTGCTATTTTACGCGTCAATATTATCGCAGGAAGAGCACTTTGTTTGAGTTTCGTGAACTGATAGCCGTAGAATGGATTGACATATCGTCTGAGAGCACACGGCTTCCGCTTTTTTCTTCATCGATATTCGCGCCAATAGACATTATGGCCCCAAATCTAACCGTGGCCGTAGTAGGCCTACATAATTCTCGCGGATTTCTCAACTTGGCTGATATGCTTAGGCGGTCATTTGTTTGGGTTTGTATTTTTTTTTCCTTCTCAAACATACTTTTGCGATTTTTTTTCCAACTGGAAATTTATCATAACTTCATGTGACTTCTTGTTAGACAAAAAGAAGAACGAAGAACTAATGCGATTACACACGATAATGTTTATCGTCATTGCAAATGCATGAATTCTCTCGACATCGCAAACGATGCAGCCGAAGGCATTTCTGAAAAATTAGTTCCCGCTATTGCAATACTGCCATCTATTGGCGCGGCGACGTGATTTGTTTCGATCGCCCCTCTCGGTTTTCGTCTTGCTTTGTAAATTCGTATACCCCACCCTTCCGCTCTTTCTTCTTTGTTTAATGTGACAGGGCAATTTTCTTCTTCATTTGCCCATCAATCAATGTGGCCGTGATGTCATTACGCTAGTTCTTGGCAATTATCTAAATTACGGGTGTAGATATAGGATATTGCACATCCATAGACTTGCTACGGCAAACAATGGCTGTGAGCCCCTGTCTATTCGTTTGAAATGTCATCTTACTAACACGCACCAATCATAATATTGGGTCTAGATCTCTCTTCCCTTAAATTGTCCTCCTTTTTTTTTTCTCTATTTAGATTCTTGTTTCTCGTTCTTTTATTTCGCTGTTTTTCTGCATTTTGTTTCGTCGTGTCTTTATAGTGTTCATGGACGAGCAAATTTTGCTCCTTTATGCTTGAAATCTATGCCTCCCCCCCCCCCCCCACTTTGTGCTCATATAATATTTCTTCTGTCATAAGTTTAGAACTCTCGTTGATATTTTGTTGGAGTCGTATGCGTCTGCTGTTTATCGTCCTTGCCCATTTCCTATATGATTTCAACTTTTTCTTTTTTATTTCTCGCAGATGTAGCTGAGCTGTTATTTGAGACTAGTGTATGTAATGACGGGAGAGTAATAAAATTACATTTCTCTTAGGTAACTGCCGTTCTCAGAGTACATCCACATGTGATAGATATGATGATGACGATGATGATGATGATGACGATGATGATGATGATGAGGATGATGATCACGATGATGATGACGAGGGTTACGACGACGATGACGGTGATGATGCTGATTAACAGCATTTACGTATAGCGTAATTTATCTATTTAAAAAAAAGACCCACACCCCCCCCCCCAAACAAAAAAAAAAAAAAAAAAAATCAAAGGCACCCGGCTCCGACAATGTCATATAACTATTATTCACAAAGGTGTCAAAGTTGTTACAATTTTGAAGTTGGATAGGTAGAGAGTTCCAAAGACGTGGAGCGTGATGGAAAAGTGATATGTTTGATAGGTTTACCCTCTTTAATAAAATTGTTGCTTGCGTATTTAGCTTGCGTATTTATCGCCCGACAATGCCGGCTGTATAACATCCCGAGGAGTTGTCAACGTTACCAATTTCTCCTCATCTAGGAAATCCATTTCTAGTATTTTTAGGAGACCATTCATTTTTATCTGCAATGTGCAGTGCATCACGTGCTGGTGAAATTGATCGTTTTATCCAGCGCCTCTGAAAAAGGCGAAACAATACTCCAAAAATCAAACACGACAGGAGAATACTTTTTTGAATTAAACTATTATATCTCTCCAGTCATCTCCAAAAAATAGAAAATAAAAGAAGATGCCGAGTATCACATCTGCTTTCTGTTTTATCATGCCTCTTAAAATTGGGTAGGAAGACCATCTTACAAGATTTTCAAAAATGTTACGTATATACAACACTAAAACTAACCATATCACACATGGGATTGTGTGCATGCTTACCTGTATGTATACGTACATCCGCAATACATAGGCCTACATACATATACATACATACATACATACATACATACATACATACATACATACATATATTCATACATAGTACGTAGGCCTACATGCAATGTTTAATTTTTATGCCCTTCAATATAAAGCTCAGAGCTATATCACTAAGATAATGATACAATAAAAGTTTATGCGTACACTCTAAAAAAGGAAATGGTAAATCAACATTTTAAATGTCACTCTAACCTTTTGTCAAATGTTAAATTTTACATATGAAATGTTGGATTTACTACTTCGCAATATTCTCGGTGTAAAAATGAAATGGTAAATCCTATGAAGTGTGAAATTTAGCATTTGACAAAGGGTTGGGGAGTTGACATTTAAAATGTTGATGTACCATTTCATTTTTTAGAGTGTAAGCCCCGTAGTCTCTCATACCTCCTTGGTAGTATACAACATTACAGCATATTTGAATTTTGCATAGTGGATTTAACGAAGACTGAAAGCTAATGAAACCACTGAAATATCATTAAAGGGAGGAAAAAGCATTTTCAGATTATATTCAAAGAAGCTCACGGATCGTGTAGGTGATCCTGTCTGACTGAGGGGGGACAATCATTGCTCCATTTTTGGATACAGGCACTGTCAAAAAAAAAAAAAAAATCTTATTTTTCTTGACTCCGCGTAAAGCGGTAATTGAAGCATGGTTAAGGTGGAGGTCATGACTTTGAGTTGAAGATCTAAGATTTCTGTAAGTGTGTGCACTTGTAAGTTGGACGCACAGCTTATAATCCTCATGGCACATACAGTATATATACTGCTTGGTATTGTAACACAAACTAACTTGAAGCATATACCGAGTCTTGAAGAGTGACGATTGTTTTTATTCACTCCATCCAATAATCCCTCCTTCGGTAGCATTTTATGAAAATTCGATTACAAGTCTTGAGGAAATCTCTTTGTTGTTTCTCTCCTGTTCCTCTCCCCCCCCCCCCCCCCCACCCTTCAATCTCATTCTCTCTATATTTTCACTCTGTCTGTCCATGGCGCTACAACATGTTCTGTCTCAGACTTTTTTTTTCCGTTTTCCCCTCGTAACTTTGACTTTCTCTCCATCCACACCTCACTCCCTCTCTCTCCACCCTTTCTCGGCTTGGCTACTACTTACTACACACAGTACTTGAGGACCAGTAAAGTTGTCACCGCCCAGTGTTTATCTGGCGGCTCCAGCTAGCCGGCGCAATTAGACAGGCGCTGCTGGGAGGCGTGCCCCGTCGAACGACGTCGAGTTTGCGTAGCTCTCCAAAAAAGTCAAAACCGCTGGGCAGTAATGCAGGACATTTGGTGGGGAGTTGATTGCTCAGAAAAAGGCAAAGTTCTTTTCCTTCCCTCTCTCTCTCTCTCTCTCTTTCAATCATTCCTTCTTCCTCTTCCGCGCTTCCATATAAGACTTCATCTTCCTGTTCGCTATACTGCTGACGAGATTTTCAATAACACACAAACTGACAGCGATTGAAGATGTGTGTATATGGGCTAGAAGGGCAGCCTACGATTATCATACGAACAATCATCAACATCATAATCATCAAAAATTTAAATCTGAATCAAGCGTTAAAATATGAATATAATAGCTCTCCATCAACAGCGCTTATAGTGTTTGACATGCATCGTCGTGTTTTTTTTTTCTTAAAATTTTGAGGCATACTGTTGTCATTTTTGTCATATCAATTCGCTAGGTATGAATGAGTATTGCTGACAGAATAATGACGTGTGTGTGGGGGTGGGATGGGGAAAATGGTGGTTGATCGCATCCTAGGAACACGGAAATTTACTAAAGATGGTTTAAATCTAGTCTATGGATTATGCAAATTGCGGCTGCGTAAAAGCACGTGACACCCCCTGCGTTGAATATGCCAGCAGAGATCCAATAAAGAACGCATGCAGGCAGGCATGCGCATAGACCAAGCTACGCCTATTCCGCGGTTTGTTTGTTTTTGTTTTTGTTTTTGTTTTTGTTTTTTTTTTTGTTTTTTTTTTAGTCCATGAACCGCCAGGGAAATATTACGGAAAGTATATATATCAAGTTTATTCGTAGTATGTGTTTGTTTTTATGTAGGTTTTGTGCTCAACTTTGTCCAACAGCTAATCATTATCATATTTTGGTGTATATTTCATATTAAAAAAAAAAATATCCAAGATTTTTTGAATTATGATAGGCTACAGGATGCGTTGTTTCTAACGCTTTTCTTTCCACTAAATATAGCATAAAACCAGAAAATCTGCTGGTATAGTTTTGGCATATACAGTGTCAGGGACAATGTCGCGACATATCAAATTCAGTGCAGCCTTCCGGGATATTTCGTTTGTCACTTCGTCACATTGCAATACTGGATAAAGTATAATACATGTATTATCTTTCCGGGCATAAAGTTCAACCCTTGAGGGTTAACGCTTGACGGAATTGCGAGAAATCGAGTTGGCAAATTTTACTAGCACCCAACACCCCCACCCCTTCTCCACATGGGCATAAGCTCTACAAGCTACCAGCATTGCGTGCAAAGATGCAACTTCCTTATAGTATTGGATCGTTTGAGAAGGAGAAAGGCGAATTTAATACTTAACAACAACTTTCAGTGTCCGTGGACATCGAAATTCCCGCTCTTTAACCTAATTCCTATAGCTACATGAATATTATACTGAAACATTATTATTTATTGTTGGGCGTCGCCGCAAGCCGAAAAATAGAATGAGCTCATGCCATGGACAATAAATGGCTAATGATATTGACTTGCATAAACAAAGGACAGGACACATTACATTTTTTTTTTCAATCAAGCCTAAAGACGGAAATTGACACTCAGCGTATACTGTTTCGGCCGCAGTGGCTATTTCTAATTGATCATGTATAAACGTGCGGTCTAATGAAAACAAGTTAAGTGTCTTTTGAGACTATACACTATGAACTCGTGGGATACAACATATTGCTGTATATTTTATGCATCATTGAGAGAGATGAGCAAAATTTAATATACAGATTCAAAATGATAAACTGGGAAAAAATGGTCAGTATTTTGAGGTGATGTTAAAGAGGCTTGCTGAAGTCATTGTTCGTGGTTTTTTTTTTCTCTCTCTCTCTTGTGCCATGTCTTCACTGCATGGATATTAATTTAGCGGAATTTCCCTTTCACATGCAGATCACAGGAGAACAACTTCGATGTATCGAACAACTTTGCAACGGTTTGCAACGCAATGAAAGTTCCTGTGTATTGAATTCACTTGCTAACTTATGAGATGATTCATATTATTATGAACGTATATTATTCCTGAAATGATTTCTGAGATGTTAAAAAAAAAGAGTAAAAATAATACGCAGTCATTAGAATATCTAATATAGGCCAGTTGCAAAAATATCATAACGTCAAGTAATTATGTTCAAGCAATGTGAATTTCATGTGAACAAGTCACAAACAGTGTGGTGAACATTGTTCATAAGCAGTGATTGCTTGTTCTGATGAATATTTATTGCGATATCTATGTCATTTTCGCCGTCACTGCATTTCCTTGTATATTCACGCACAGTGTGATGTGTATGCATGAAGTTTATTTCTTCGTTCTATTCTATTCATCATTAATTTTGTATTCTATATCATAACCTTTTAAACACGAACTTTCTCAAGGCAGCCTCGACCGAACTACACAGCGAACACAATTAAATCAATTGAAATAAATTGCATTATCATTAATTTACGGACACGCTCAAAACAGCAGTTGTTGCAGGTTAACACATTAGACGGTTAATCGTTTTACCGCTGGGAAAAGAAAAATATCATGCCAACTATAATATTCCCTCGCATATGCTAAAGTCTTGATGAGAGCGAAAAAGAATGTACACACACATGCACACATTCACCCGCACAGTAGCTACATACTGATAATTATAATGTTAAGATTTAAAACGAATATTCATAATTCAACTGTCAATTCGCTAATTTTCAAGCGCTCTGCTTAGTAAAACTATATTCTGTTTTAAGCATGGGAAGAGGTTGGCTGAAAGGAATTTACATTTTGGCTCTGACATAACAGTCCTTGTAACATACACGCAATACTCTCATATACTAGGCCAAACTTGATGTGTTTTCTTTAACACTTTTTCCCCTTGGAACATAAAAAGAAAAGCTTCAATTATTTTGAGAATCATTGTGGTAATATATTGATCATTTTATCTGCAGATTTTTTTGACTGATCTATTTTTTTTTTCATTTCAAACCCGATTCCTTATCAATGGATATGGAAGTGTACTATCTAATTTTTTATCATGTCTGCCTCATGTATTCCGTTTGTATGCCCAATGTGATAATTCATTTCACAAATCGTTTCACAAATTGTTTTATTTGATTAATCATGATCAGTAGTTGTGATGTTAATTTGTGCTCTGAGAAGTGCAATATTCACTGCAAAGTTAAATAAAGTGTCAGAGTTTTGGTTGGATGCTGGATTTTTAACAAGTATGTTGTATGGTATATACAATTATGTCAAAATCACATTTATGATGAATGTCTTGGATACACTGTAATTTTATTTTTGTCTATTGTTTTATGTGTTAATGTGTAGGACTTGCAACAAAAAGAATTTCTAAATGGACAGAAGGATTGAGACTGGTTGATTGATTGATTGATTGATTGATTGATTGATTGATTTATTGATTGATTGATTGATTGATTGATTGATTGATTGATTGATTGATTGATTGACGAAAGTTCGTCATTCCGAAAGTTCGTTATTTCGCAGGTTCGTTAATCCGTAAACGAAATAAGATTCGTAGGGTTCGTTATAGTGCGAACGCTATTTCAGTTCCGGATAAACGAATATCTATGTATACAGCGTATGCTCCCGTGCGTTTCGGAATAACGAACCTTCGGAATGACGAACCTTATTCATTTTCGAATTAACGAACCTTCGGAATAATGGACATCATCCATGCTCTGTACTCACCGCCCGTTTGTATAGTGATAATTATAACGACCTCTCTCCGACAACATCATTGCATATAAATTGATTTCTACAGTAGGATCGAAATCGCGCCTTTGGTGTGATATAGCCATTCCCATTATGTTCTGGTAAACATTTTGGTATATGGCAGAACTTTGAAGAAAACAATGGAAACAATAAACACAAAGATGAGAAATGGGAGGGTAGGGGTGAATATTAAGTAAATGCAGAAATGAACCAAGCCAACACAAATCAAATCAAAGTCAAAACACTCTAAATATCAACAATCAACAAAATCAACCATCTAATGCATGTACATTACTCATCCTATGCCTCATATAACATAGAAGAAAAGATCATCTTAATCGGTTTAATTGGCAAAAATCAAAATGAAAGACAAGGATTTGATAAGATCAGTAATAATACCTGGGAACCCGCTGGACTTGAAATGGACTTGAGACTTGAAATTTGGACTATGGCATTTCAGTAGGTGATTCAGAGGCAGCGGAACGGGGGGGGGGGGATCTGGGCTGTAGACCCCCCCCCCCCCCCACACACACACACACACACACGCATGCAAATGCTTTTAACTCTCAAAAAACAAACAAACTAACCCACGAGATATTGCGTATAATTTTATAAATATACAAATATTTAAAAACCATAACAAAACCCATGATTTTCAAACCGGAACAATGCATAAGCTTACCCAACTTAACAATAAATACGATATATGAAATTTATGTTCAAACAAAGAATTAACTTGCCAGACAGCTGATCAGAACGGCCCGTCATTTAACATTTCGGGCAATCCCCTTTTCACTGTTTTGCAGTGAATGAAGTAACAAACCTTTTTCTATTATTTTTGCCAAATACTCATTATTTCATGAACACTTTGTTACTGTCAATTGTAGTGCTGGGAAGCACCATTTATAAGGATTGCAAAAATACTCATTACATTGTAGCTGATTTTCTCAGTGAAATATTAAAAAAACAAAATGCCTGGTATTGCAATAATGACCTTTTCTGCTCATGCGCAAAGTGGAACTGCGAACTGGCCGACTAGTATATCACCAGCTCACTGACACTAACGGTAATGACTAACTATAAAACAAAGACAAAACATAATATACATTCACACATCACACACGCAAGAACGCACACACGCACACACACACACACACACACACACACACACACACACACACACACACACACACACACACACACACACCATCAACAACACACACAAACGCATTCACACGCCACACATAACCACACACATCTGCATATTGTATACTTAATATGCCTGTTAAAGGTTCTGGACATGTTTAGTCACGCGAGAGGCCTAGTTGTCGCTGTTGTTGGTGGTTGTGTTGAATTCTATTTTGTGTGATTGGTTCTGTCGAATCTACCTTGTGTCAAGATCCTGACAAGCGCGTAATTGCCTGCTCAAAGCCAATGTTGAAATTCAAATCATCGCCATAAAGGGCATTTAAGAGTAATACTATTCGAAGTCACACGACTGTCGTGAGAACGTGAGTGCAGTGCGATAAAGGGAAAAAAAAATCCAGCAAAACAAAATTAAGAGAGAAGAAGAAGAACTTTGAGGCAGTTATACCTACCGGGAAAAAAAAGCTGGATGGAGAGAGAGAGAGAACGTGAGAGAAAGGGATTTTAAAGGGGAAGCGGAGGAGAAAACTTCTGGCTAGCCTTGCGTGAATTTGTGACGTTTGAAATGAGAAAAAGTGACACTTAACTACAGCTGAATGGGCAGTGAGTGCGCGGTTTCGCCGCCGTTCCCTTGCCTTCGACTTTGATGCTTGTCAGGGGGCTTCGGAGCGTGCATGAGAGCTTCCACCGCTCCTCCGCCAGGTCCGCTCGCGATCCGCCCGTTTGAAACTTGCCGTCTGATCAGGCAAGATGTCTTTCACGAGCGCGCACCCAAAGTAATTCTTCCTCTTCTATATATAATATTGTTCCTCTTCTCTTTCCCTTTCTTTTTCCTTTACCTATCTGTTTTTCCCTCTTTTCACCGACATTTCAAACATCAAGGAGAAAAACTGTCGCGATCATGTGTAGAAAAGAAATACGAGAGTGGGGGAGGAGTGTTAGGGAAAATATCTATTTCGTTGTTTCGATTCTCGCCGGCAGACTCGGCAGCGCCCCGCGGCAACGAGTTGGCAGAGGGCTGGGCGCAACAGCGAAGAGTGAACGTGATAGATAATCGATGCGCGGGGGAGGGGAAGGAGCGTGGGCAGGTAACAAAGAGGACGAGAATCCTTGTCGTGGCGTTTTGCAGGGTGCTCAGATGCACTCCTCCCCTTAGGCCAAAATCTGACAATTCACACATCCTCAACAATAAGATATGTAATATATGGATATCGCCTTCCCAACCCAGTATCTTCGCGATTATTTGCAGGCAGGGAGAACTCTAGCCGCACACCCTAATCGAATCGGTAATTTGCAATGGCAATTCACTTTACGCATCAACCGTGTATTTTTCCAGTTGTCATCTGCCGTAATTTCTGTTTATTTACGCCTGGTTTTCTGTGTTACCCTTTCCCCTCCGTTTTTGATGAATGCTACACGCTAGCGGAGAGAAAATGAGGACCCAAAAGAAAGCACGATCTATACACAAAATAAACACAAAGGTAAAACTAGCAGGGCCAAAAAGGTTCGTGTTAGAAATGCTTTCGTTTAGCTTAGTTTAGTTTAGTTTTTGTTTTTGGTTTTTTTTTTTGACAGGGAAAGGCGCGAGTATAACGCGGCCTGGCGAAGGGGACTTTGCGGATCTGTGATGATAACTATTGTAAGCTTAATTCAATCTTTCCAAAACACCCCATTATAAAAAGAATCTGTTGAAAATGTAACCCTTTTATATACAATGAATGAATTCAACCTTTGCTTATCGGAAAGAACAAACTTGTAATGATATATAGTGTGAAGGTTTTGCCCTTTATTACAAAATGATGTATAATCTGTTACAAAACCAACTACATGTGTACCAGGAGATGTGGAATACAAGTTTACCTTGTCTTGGGATCTGAAATATCTTCTTCACCTTGTCTTGAATACCGTGTGTGTGTGCGTTTGTTTGAAGCTTATTTGCATTTTGTCCGTACTCTATCCTTTACTCATTTCTATTTTGAAATGACAAAAAGTTTATTGTTGATTTATAAAAACCATCAAATGGAAGGAAGGAAGGAAGGAAGGCTCAAAGAAGGTTTTCATGAAGCAGTTCTTTGTCCAATAAAATTTGCTGCACTCTTTCTCGTAAGACTTCTGACGTATTTTGCCCTCCTGTCACATAACTTTATAAGACACTGTAATTATTGTAATGCGCACCAACTTCCGTCCGTACGGCAGCCAATGTCTCTTCTCGTAACAAGTTTTTCAAACCCTTCTTAAAACGAAATCGAACTCTTGAAAAAGAAATATAGAAATGAAGAGTTTAAGTGCAAAAACAAAACAAAACAAAACAAATCATATATATCCATTTGCATCAGCTTGAGATATTGAGATTAAACCTCCTGAAAATAAAAACAGAGGAAAGGATCAAAATATAGGGATTGTGATGATTTAATAATATCTTCAAAATATTTCTTCTTAAATCAATACGTAACGAGGGCATGTAGTATCATCGAAAAAAACAAATCTCTATTTGCTGATGATCTTTAAACAATTTGCAAATGGCGTTTATCTTGTTTGTTTGTTTGTTTTATCTCTCTCTTTTTTTTCAGTCAAACTCTTCAACTATTTCCCAAACTAAGCACTTGATAATCTTATGAGACTTCCGCACCTCGGTGTCTAGCCTCATTGGTCTGACATAGTATTATCATGCAGAGCTGGGCCATCTTTCACTATCTTTGTTTCATGTTTCGTGCGTGATTGAGCAAAACATGAGTTTACGGGGGGGAGGGGAAGATCCTGAAGAGAAGAGGCAGAACAGTGAGGTGATGGGCGCAGAAAACAACGAAAATGAAAGAGAAGAGGAAGATGAACAGCTAAGACTTACTCATGTTTCTGTTTGTGATGATATTTGAAAAGGAAATTTGTAGGCTGCGATTTCGAACAAAGTTACCCTATGAGAATGACAGCCCCCCCCCCACACACACATTATACATTCATGTTAGATAGATAGATTATGATAAATAGATAGATAGATAGATAGATAGATAGATAGATAGATAGATAGATAGTTAGATAGATAGATGAATAAATAGATAGATAGACATAAATAGAGAGAGAGAGATAGAGAGGTATAAGAATAGATAAAGATAGATACATACATACATATACATACATACATAGAGATAGATATAGATAGATAGATAGATAGATAGATAGATAGATAGATAGATAGATAGATAGATAGATAGATAGATAGATAGATAGATAGAGACAGATAGATGCTTCGGCACAGACAAATGAAATTATTATTATGCGTGCCTTATATATGCAGAGTGCGATGCATTGTACATCACTCAGAGTTGTCGCTGTTCTTTGATGGTCTCCGAGCTAATTACAGCCATCTTCGTTTTAATGTCATTTTGGGATAAGATGATTCAGCGGTGAATCAATTGGAGATCATGCGATTAGTTTAAAGTCATTAACGCGCGCTCACACTCTTTACATTGTAGGTTCGATCTGCGTGCATTGTTATGCAATAACGCGGGGAATTACTTGGGAAATACTTTAGAGTATTCGTATCCAAATCAAGTACAATGTATGATGAAACTGAGAGTTGAATCTGAAAGTCAAATAAGAAAGGATTCGACACATCAGAGGTGATAACAGGATTTTATTCAGGACGATTCTAAGTGCTGAAAAAAAATAATCACTGGAATGATTTATTTAAATTGCTATACAAAATAATGACAACTGTCTTTTCCGTAAATGTAGTAGGCCGAGTCATGTAGCATAGCAAGATACTCGTCAGATTAACTTAAAAAGCGTTATAGTTTAGGATGCAAATGAATGATTCTGATTAACAGCACAACAATAACAACAACAGCAACAACATAAAAAAAAAACCGTTTTAGCATTAATTTAATCCGTTTGTACGTATTTCTGTTTGCCTTTGTGTGCAATTCTGAACAATGCCATAACGTGGCAGAAGTATTTCTCTTGTACAAATACGAAAAAAAAAGTTTTGCACACACAAACACACACATACGCACACACACACACACACACATATATATATATATATATATATATATATATATATATATATATATATATATATATATATATATATATATATATATATATATATATATATATATATGTACGGAATTGGCAGCAAACTGTCCTTGCACCGCCCCGCCATATTGTGGTTAAGTCCTTTGATGTCAATATAATAGGCCTACATATTATGTGTGTGTGTGTATGTAGGTCACCTTAGGAAAGAAATTAGATGATTGAGACAATGAAGACAGTAAATGTCGCATACACACACACACACACACACACACACACATGTGTGTATACATATATATGTATACATATATATACACATATATTATACATACATATATAACACATTATACACAAAATAGAATCCAGGAGGAGGGGATATAGCAGGAGAGGAAACATAAGAGATGACACAAAGAGGGAGCGACACATGCACAACTCAGAGAGACAGACATCCAGTAGATCCAAACACACTTAAAATGGCTTCATTAAACATTATTATACATTCAAAGAACAAAACATGCATGCATTCACACTGGAGAGAAGTTGTCTTCACTCAGTCCATATCAAATATTTGCATGCTGCACCTTTCCGATGGGATTACTGCACGTCCATTCTGATGTCAAGCACGTTAATGCTGTTTGCTTATACACAGGAGTGTTTTCACTCTTTCTATAAATATACCACGCTTCAAATTTATATTTATTGATTACCAATCCCAAGGAACTTGGCGTTACAAAGAGTTTTGTGAGGTACATTCTGATATGTCTCTGACATTAATGAGCCTCTGGTATAACAATTTCTTACAGTACCACAAAAAAAAAGAACACTCAAAGCGAAAATACAGTTGTCTTTTATAGTGTTATTCTGTTTGGTTAACTATCATGAAAAACTTCTTTGACATGGTAGTATTTCACTGTTTGACTCATATGATTTTCTTTGAATCTCATATATCTTTTAGAAGACGCATATCTTTTTTCACTGTCACAGAGAAATAGTCATTATGCATTTGAGTTTTAGAGTAATAAGGGGAAAGGACTTCACCCCACATTTAGCTGCATTATCCTACCCTGGTTCAATGAATCGAGATAATACTAACTTTAACGCAGTTGTATAGACCTTGTTGGCGCCAAAACCTCACTACGTGTCGTCCACCTCCAGGTGGTGCATGTGTCTCTTGTCAAAAATAAGCACTCATATTATAGGTAAGATCAGGTTACATAATTCTGTTAGTGTTCATACTCGAGGTAACATTATGATGCAATAATGGTCTCTGTGTCGGAATTCCTCGAGAATCTAATCAGTGTTTATCATGACATCAGCAGGAGAGCCTCTTGGAAAACTGATAGAAAGCTCTAGTAAACCAACAACATGCAAGCTTCACCGTTGCAATCAGTGACGCTCCAAAATGAATTGGAAATCCAACATTTGAAATGTTGTCACTCCTCCAACCTTTTGTAAATGTCAGATTTAATACTCAAAATGTTGGATTTACCATTATTTTTATTTGTAGCTAAATAATGAAATGGTAATCCAACATTTTGAGTGTTGAGTTGCACATTTACAAAAGGTTGGAGGAGTTACACTACTTAAGATGTTGATTTACCATTTCATTTTTAGAGCGGACGCATATAATATAAGGCAGTCCTGTGGGGTTTTATTTTGGCAAAGTGAGAGTAAATATTTCATTGTTTCAGCTTCAGTAAGTTTTATTTCTCCACTTGTATGAAATAAATATAAGTATGACAATATCAAACATATTCACAAGATATAAAAATATAAACAAGCGTTATTTTTACAAATATATAATCAAGTGAAAAATACATACTATATTTCATGACAAATATCTAAGTATACAGGTGGAGGAGACCGTTATCAATAAGCAAATCGCTTGACTTGGACAACTGCCTCTACACATTACGGTCTGTGACAATTCTATTTATTTAACTGAAGGAACAGAACACATACACATAGTATCACAAATAACGTAAAACTTTCAAGTATTTTAAATGTCATTTGACCGAATTGTCATCTTGTGGGTCAATCACGAGAACTGTAAACCAAATCATTTTGCCCTACTTGCAAGCACGAAAGAATAGTTTCTCAACATTCTAACAGTAGATCTGTATAGCTGCAAGTGTGGGTGTGTGTGAATCCTCTTCAATGAATACCTGCAGGGCATTATTTTGACCTCATTGCTGACTCTTGCAGATATCAACATCTTTCATGCTGTTCCCTCCCTAATCATGTATACCAAGACTGTTAGATGCAAGACATTTCTATACACTGTAGTGAATTAAGGCAGTGAAATACAGTATATACCGGATGCTCTTCTACGTTCGTCACTTTGTTTTGGGGAATTGCTGAAGAAATGCATGATATATAACAACATGAACGACGAAAGAGAGGGGGAAAAAGCAACAAAGAAAAATGAAGAAGAAATTAAGCCAGTGGGTGGGAGCTGTTTGGCTAGTCTCAATGTTTAAGGAAAATCTCACACTTTCATGTATTTCATTTGATCTGATCCACAATTCTCTGATAACCACGTGTTATCCATTCAGTCATGATTATGAACCCAATTCATACTCACCCAACAATCATGTCACCCAAGTCACCCAACAATCATGTCCAGTTCATTGTTTTCTTCGATTCATTTATCTATGAATCCATTTCATTCTGATCGACTGCGTCTGCATAATAATCTGAAGAGTTTGTGTTTACTTATTTTGTGCCTCTTATCTGTTTACTTTCTTAATATATCTGTTCATGTTTTTATTGATTGTTTATCTGTTTTTCCAGTCGATCGAGCCTTACATTATTTTGCCGATCGCTGAAAATGAATTTTGTTCTTTATGACGTGCAATAGAATCGGGCAAAGGGGACTGTAGAGAGACGAAGTTTTCAACTGTGATTACTTTCACTATCCTCATCTCTTAGATGATGCTCAGTTGTTTCCAGCAATATTGAAATTATGAAAACGAGTGTTCTTTTGTTATTTTCATGCATGCATTGCTTTTTTGAGTTCTGTTTTGTTTTTTTTTTTTTTGCTTCTTTTGGTCGTGAGTCTATTTCCTTCCAATTTCATTACACTATACGTGATGCCATCACTCCGATCATTCGGGATTTTTTTTTTTCAGTCTTGGCTGTATTTCCCGCGCTACATAAATCGTTTCGTCTTCAGTGCTCTTATATACAGCAGATAAATTCTCTCTGATGTTTCTCTGTTTTTATCCCCATCCCTCCCCTTTAACCTGTTTCCATATTGCACAGCTCATGTCTTAAAGGGATATTATAGTATTGGTGGAGATGCGGATTGGACTTTTAACTTTTTGCGAGGTACCAAGAAACCACTTATGAAATGATACAGAGTATACCATTCTAAGAAGAATTTAAAGTTTATCAGATGAAAATCGGTTGTGGAATGGCTGAGACATCCAAAAACAAAGTAAAACAAGGCGATCCTAATAAAAGGTGGGTCCCACCTTTTATTAGGATTGCTCTATTTTGGATATCTCTGCCATTTCAAAACCAATTTTCAGCAAATAAACGTTGAATCCCTCTTGGAATTACATGCTCTTTCATATTTCATAAGAGTTTTCTCATTATCTCACAAATATGTTAGAAACCTTAAAGGGATAGTACAGTATTGGTGGAGATGAGAATTGGGCTTTGAACTTTTTGCAAGATACCAAGAAAACACTTTTGAAATAGTACAGAGCATACCATTTTGATAGGAATTCAAAGTTTATTTGATGAAAATCGGGCTTGGAATAACGGAAACATCCAAAAACAAAGTAAAACAAAGCGATCGTAATAAAGTGTGGGTCCCACACTTATTAGAATCGCTCTGTTTTGGATATCTCAGCCGTTTCAAAACCAATTTTCATCAAATAAATGTTGAATTCCTCATGGAATTACATGCTCTTTCATATTTCATAAGAGGTTTCTCATTATTTCATCAAAAAATGTTAGAAACCTGAAATTAGGTCTCAACCAAAACTATACGATCCCTTTAAGTTAGATCTCAACCAAAACCATATGTTCCCTTTAACCTGTTCCCATATATTGCACAGCTCATGTCTTAAGAGTTGAAGAAAACCCCCTCTCAATCGATTCGTTGTACTGTGTGTATTAAGCAGTAGAGCGTGGCGCCTCTCACCAAGGCCATGGCGCCATCTTGCAATTTTCGACGTCACGAAAGGAATGACACGATATGGTATACTGTATTATTTTGTAGGCATAGCAATGTTAGAATCGTGTTTCAGCCTACAAAATGCTGACAATTCGTGGGAACGTACTGAATAAGACATGTAAAGGCTACAGGTGATTCCCATCGGGTAGTTTCATAATTGATTAATATGCTTGTCATTTAAGTTTTGTACGAGAAGCGAAAATCAGAGTATGACTGTATGTACAGTCATGTAAGTATACATGGTAGTAAAGATGTGTGTACTATAGTGTAATATATAACATAGATACATAGATAGATAGATAGAGACAGACAGACAGACAACCAAAGGGATACTTACATCAGGGCTCGACACTAACGGTGGCCCGGTGGCCCGGGGCCACCAAAAACGCACGTCGGGCCACCAAAATTTCAGAAATGAAGAATTTAGTGGCCTGATCGGGCCACCAGAAAAGGTCGGATGTTTGCCTTTGGGCCACCAAAAATAAAAGTTAGTGTGGAGCCCTGCTTACATACATATACATGTATAATTATGTACAGTGTGAATATATTTATATACATGATATATGTCCTAATTATAATGCAGCTACTTTAAAAAGAAACCATTTTAAAAGGTAAGGTGAACAGTTCGAAGGATCGTTGACTTTTAGTTAAGAACCCAGTTCTCAGAATAGAGATCTTTGTTTTTACACATTTCTCCCATTGCAAAGTGAATTGATAATGTAGATTCAGGAGAATTTTTTTTTTTTACTATAAATCCTCTTTAGATTGTATCAATCTTGGTAACAACAACAAAAAATTTTACTTTTTCAACTAGAAAATGTTAAGATGAACACTGGACATAATACAAGTTTAATTACAGAGTTACGGTTGTACTTGTTTATCAACATGAATTTTTCAGGAAAATAAGATCTCAGATTAAGAGACTTTTTTTTTCTTCAAGCCCGTAAGGAATCGCTTCCTCTACGAAAGAAAATGAGAAGATGCATCATAATCTTTATGTAATATCTTCATGCAACTTCGTCGTCCGTATATAATTGAGCGTTTATTGGTATTATCTTAACCTTTCTCGAAATTAATCTTGTGAATAAAAACACCTAGCTCGTATAGGACATCACAGCAAAGAGAGGTAAAAGGGGAAAGCAATATATACAGGGAGAGCGAAAGAGAGGGAAGGGGAGAAAGGGGAGATGATTTCTTTTCTTCCCGCGACAAAACGTAGGCCTACACCGACTTCATAGCAAAGGACCCGAGGCCAAAAGTTGGTTGTCGGGCCGCCGTCGTCCTTCCCTTACACGTCGCCTCTCGAAAGCAAACCCCCAACTGGAGCGAAAAATCCCCCCGTACATAACAGCGGCGAGACGCTGACCTAGCGCGCCATAATACCTCATCAACCGTGCAGAAAGCGCAAAAATCGCGTCTCGATCGTCTGCCTGATGGTGTGCCTGCAAGCGAGCTCTCCTCCCTTTTTCCATCAATTTTCTTGCCTCCAACTGGTTTCTTCACGCCATGCGACGATCAATACACATTGTCCGGAACGCCTCTATGACATGGAAAGTGTCAAAAACGGGATTCGATTCTGTTTTAAAAATGTTATAACACGCAAACATCGCGGATATAATGCCGCGATGAGCTCAGCGAACCCGTATAATTAAGGCGGTGGCGCAGTAATTTCACGCATCGGTCCGCCGATTCATTTTCCGTGTGGCTGACCCTGTGTGTGCCCGCCACCATTTACAGCGCCACGCCACGATGACACTTCCTAATAAAAGAGGCGAGGTGCTTTATTGATGTAGGGTGCGCGCACCGGATGACGCCTGAACATTCCTAAATCCACCAATTTCATATCTAAATCAGGTTTGTCAATAAATTGAAGCTGATCGAAGAAAAAAAAAGGAGGGGGAGAAGGATGTTGCATTGTATTGCATTTACATGCTTTATTTGTTATGCCAATTTGACAATGAGCTGACGCGTCAAGTACAATGCGGCGCGTTTATTGCTTTTCACTGGCATTACCAAAGCCATTTTCAATCGGCAAAGAAGGGGTAGAACTGTGAAAAATAGAGAGAACGAGAAACAGTCAGCCATGACAGTTGCATGGCTGAGATATAGAGAGAAAAAAAAAAAAAAACCCGCATCGTCAAATATGTGTAACAATATGCTTTCTCTGTGCGCGTGAAGCCTATGATACCAGCTTCCATAATGCGTTGTGCCTAATCGAGCGGTAAAATTAGCGACAAAAGAAGTCTCGCCACCAATTGAAAATGTAAATTGTTCCTTCGTCCATGCGTCGCACCATACGTGTGTCATCAGCTTCACGCTGAGCCAGCAGGTATGTATATATGTGTTGTCAGAACGGAGGTACAAAGACGGGTTGTCAGTTATTTTACCTTGCCACTTCTTTCGACAGAAAGAGTGAGGGGAGGGGAGAGAGAAACGAAACTCAGGCTAGAGAAAGGGAATTTATTCAACAATGTTTTCACGCTCGATTAGAGAGCTGCATAATAGCCATCCTTCTTAGGATAATTCCACACAAAGTTAAAAATCAACAAAAGATTGCAGAAAGGCATTTTCAGCACGTCGAAGTAAGATGGAAATGTAAGATGATAGAACTTTCAATCACATTCAATCATCTGACAATACAAAGTGTATATGAATGTTTGTTTTAAGATCATGATGTATGTGTTGGTTCGTTACATTACATAATTTTTGAGTGCATAAAATATGTGTTCGTATAATGTGTGCTGTACTGAGAGCATGGGCTTTGGTGTTTGTGATGGATGTACCTGAATCACCAAGTCTTGCGTATACCACTTCACTATTTAAAGTGAGATTCTGTATAGAGATGTGTCCCTAACATCGTGTGTATTGCTTTACTATTTTCGTTATCGTCATTGCATTTGTCACCAGCATTCATTATCACATTTCATTATCATTTTACACCAGCATCAGTTCTGTATTATACTACTTGATCTCTTTGTTATAAGGAGGAACTAGACGTTAAACGTGACAAGGAACGTTTCTCGAAGTACCCATGAACATAACAATGCCGTGAGCCACCACAGAATACTAGTAACACTGTACCTTGTGATGCGATCCGTGGCGCATGACAACAGACCGGCGGCGCCCTACAAAGGCGGTTGGCCAAAATAATCAAATGATCACCCCCTTTACAGGATTCTGATGCTAAACGCCGACAACAACACGGCAAGAAGAATTGGATCAGAAGAAATCCTTTGACTTTATTTCTGCCAATGGTTCTTCTTATATCAAGAGTGATACTGACATTTGGCACTGACGATTCTCCCTGTTACTCTGCCAATAATCATGGCTATATTATCAGAATCTCCACTGCTTGACATTAAGCAACTTACATCATTTACAACTGATGCGACTGATTACGTAATTCTGAGTAAAGAGGCTACTCCTTGTGCAGTTTTGATTCTAGCGCTTACACACACACAAAAAAAAAATCATGAGAATCCACTGAACTATGTATAGCGCTGTGTTGAAATAATAATCATTCTCTCGTAAACACTCAATTTGCATGCTGTTTCTTAAGGAGCTTATCAAAGGGTCGAGAAACGTCCTTCAAGTCAGTTTTCAAGAAATCACAAGCGAAAGTCGCGTTCATGTTTCTCCTCTCAATATTTAACAGACAGAGGACCACATAACATGATAGTTTTCATTCATCTGGTAGTCGAACTGCCGGGGTCATCCCACTAGACCGACACCCACGAGTCATACAGTCCACGAGTTCGACATTAAAAACAGGTCCATGAGTCATACAGCTCACGAGTCATACAGCCCATGAGTTCGACACTAGGCAAATAAAGCCCATGAGTTCGACACTAAGTAAAAACAGCCCACGAGTTCGACAGATACAACACGGGGCTTAATGTGTCGGTCTCGTGGGCCTTTTTAGCTTAGTGTCGAATTAATGGGCTGTAAATATATGACTCGTGAGCTGTATAACTCATGGGCTGTATGACTTGTGAGCTGTATGACTCGTGGGCTGTGTGACTCGTGGGTGTCGGTCTCGTGACGTGCACCCGAACTGCCTGCGGTAAATGACAGTGCGGTACGGGGCAAAGATTGCGGCAGGGTCTTATGCATTTCATTTTTTTATTTTAATTTCATTTTTTTTTTTTTTTGCAGGCGTCTTGAGACTCACTATGGGTAATTGTACTATGCTCATAGTTCGTTTTTGTCATTATTGTTACTGCTATACACTTGGTAAATAAAATCCTTGTCCAATCAATATCTTTTAAAAAATAAATCAGTAAGTCTTTATGCGATTCGGGAAACAGGCGTGTCTTGGTAGCTACCAACGATTACTAGTAATTTATCCACATTTCTCCGATGTAGTCGCTAACGTTTAGACCCCCATCAACATGGTGACAGCCAACGGCATGATAAATAACACTAAATCGAACTGAAAGATTATTGTCATAAACGTTCGTCGAATTTTCCTGTATTTTCTCTGCATGATTGGAAGTGTCTTATAGTACGTCAATAATTACAAAGTGCGTAGGTGTTTATGTATATATGTGTGTGTGTGTGTGTGTGTGTGTGTGTGTGTGTGTGTGTGTGTGTGTGTGTGTGTGTGTGTGTGTGTGTGTGTGTGTGTGTGTGTGTGTGTGTTCAATTCAGCACACATTTTGTGTCCCTTCAAGGTTTTAAGGATCTGTTCTTGCATGCGACATGTTTGCCCAAAACGCCGTTCACTTAATCTTCAGCGTTCAAACTTCTTTTTGTTCAAGTTCGTATTTCTCCCTTCCGGTTATAAAGGGGATACTGTAGCCTCTTACTGCCTATGACTTGACAAGCTCCCGGATGTAAAATTCCTCGCTAAATGGACTGTCAACACACGAAACTTAAAATGACGTACGAGGAAAACCATACGATGTGTGCTGTGCTGCAGCATTTCATGGCCAAACATCAGTGTTCATTGATTTCTTGTCACAAGGTATATTGAAGTGTACGCATGCGCGGAATCAATGCCAACATTTATTATGATGTATTTGAATGACATCTTGTCTACACCGTCCATGACGTTGTGTACATTAAATGAAAACTTCATGCACACGAGCCATCAGTTTTGACTGTATAATGCTACTAGGACGAGCCTTGTATGTTTAGAGTGCAAGCAGCGATTGGGTTACTTTATATAAGACACTAGTTTGTCACCTTTAACGCTTCTTTTCGATAAAATTCAAAGTAAATTTCAGTTCACGCTGACGCACAAGAAAGTGAAAAGCTCAACTGAAGCACGACATTCTATTGAAACTTTTTTTTTCTTCGAAGAGAATGTTCGCCCAAATGTTACTAAAGACATCAATCCTAATTCATGAATTGTGAATATTTGACCAAAAATGTAATCAGTTTTGACATATATTGCCTTCAGATTGATAAAAATTGCCCCTGTCGAAAAATTCTCTCGATTTTATTCATTAAGGGCTGATCTTCTCGCGGTGATTTGCATAATTTTTTGACAGCCGCGTCTATCAATAATGATAAACCCATGAATACTAATAGTCATGATTAATTCGTTTAAGGAGTACTTCATTCCCTGCCCAGTTTTTGGAGGAAGATCTGTTTTCCCCCTCAAGGTTCGATCTCCAAAGATTGCCAGCCATAGATCTCAATTTCAATGGGAGAAAAGGAAGATGTTTTCCCCCCATCCATTGAAAAGATGTCAGCGAATCAACGAAGAAGAGAAGACGGTAGCCTATTGTTTATCTGCGCGTGCGTCGACGGTTGGATTGATGGTTTACCTTTTGCCCGCGCGCGTGCGACGCCGCCGCTTCTTTTCACACTGCTGCAAATCTCCCCTCCTCCTTTAATGGCGTAGACACGGCTGCACATGTCTCAGCCTCGTGGCGCCGTGAGCTGGTCGCGCGCTGCACTGTCTGTTCAGAAATATTACCCTTTCTATTTTTAACCATCATGATATGATATTGAGTTTTCAAAGATTTCGCAATTTCACGCAGCCCGGGCTATATAGGTATACCGCACATCGCTTAAGCCCCCTGCGCATTATGAAGACAATTACGTCTTCTTTATTATCAATATCATCATCACTTTTGCGCCCATCAGGCTCATTTTTGTGGCGTTAGAGTGTAACCTTTGGATGTTTCTCTTTAGAAGTTGAAAAGAGAGAAAGGATTTGGGGGGTATAGATGTCAATTCATTATTTCTCCGTCGGTTGTGCGGGAGAACGGTGCGTGTGCGCCCATAGCAAAGTGACGGGAGGACATTTTTGGCACGGACACAAACCATCGTTCTTCCTAATGTGTGTCGGGGTAGAGTTTAATTTCAGAAATTGATAACATAAATCATTTCGACCCGCGTGTTTAATCTTTGAAAAAGGGGCTGTCACTATCTTTAGATTGAACCATGATCTCCGAACTGAAAAAAAAAAAGAGAAAAGAAAAGAAAAAGAAGCAAATCTGAGGAACTGCAGAGGACGGGAATACATGTCAGACATACGATTAATTATCACGTGTCTGTCTGTGCATAGAATACTGTATGTGCGTGTGTGAATGTTAATGTAATTGAGTCCTGTATCATTAATTTCGGAGCAGAACATTGGTGGATATAATAAGGCCCCACTAATTTTATGTTTGTGCGTGTGTGTGTGTGTGTGCGTGTGTGTGTGACTGCGTGTATGTGTTATCTGTAAAGTTGCTTGTGAAAGTGTGTATGTGTGCGTTTGCGTGTGTGCGTATAGCTCATGTATGAGATTATGATCATCTGACGTTTGCGTGCTTATGTGTTTGTGTGTTAGTGTGTTATCGTGTATAGTAAGTATATATTGTCTTATATACTCCATCACAGAAGATTTCATTGCAAAATGCACCTGTTTCTACAATCCAATCAGTACGATAGACCGCATCATTGTTCCTTTCTTGAGCAATTCAGCTTATGTGGCAATTGACTGTGTTTTGACGGCGACAATGAACAATGTTCCGTCATAAAAAGAGATAATTATTATAATGATGATACCATGTAGCATAGCGTTAAAATTGACATAGCGTATCATCAGTGTTAGATATGTCGCTCTCGCCACAATGGATGTTTATGAACAAACAGCTCCCTGCATTATGCGCCTATTTCATACTGAAATATAGATGGACATTTCCAAATACGAACGAAAATGAGCGCTGAAAAACAACTATATCAGTGCTTTACTGGGCAGAAGGACATTATTGCATGGCCACGCACGCATGCTCACACACACGCACACACACACACACACACACACACACACACACACATCAGTATAATAACGTAGTATTTTCACGTCACTTTAACGCTACACACAAGGCACGGCAGTATCAGTGTTCGTCAAAAACAACGACCAAGTGGGACTTGATTCCGAAAGTGACAGAGGAAATAGCTTGTGGCAAACAAATATGATAATAAGATTTGAAGCATATGAATACAATGCAAAATATCAAAATCAGCAACGAAATACGTATCGTCGAAAGACAATGTCTTATCTTAACTTTACAGTTGAAGCATCGTATATCACACGCGACTGCCTATAAAATACATTGTTTGAAGGATTGTTTATTTGTTTTGGGTTTCTTTTTTTTTTCTTCAGTTATTTCACATGCGAATGAGAGTATACAATATATACGGACATTTTTGGGGGGAAACTTTGCTTGTGTTGTTAACCTACTTATCGTTCAAAGCCCATAAAACTGAGACTGTATAGCTTCAAATATATAGAGTTACAGTAATGGAAGCATATACATTTTCCCTACACCAGGCAGTGGTTGGAAATCAGACACCTCTTTTAACTCGCAATAAAACATGTTGATTCCACGCAATATATAAACTTTAATGTGATTACTATATATACCAGGGTGTTATCATTCATGTCCGCATGTTTTTGGAATGCAAACTCTACTGCCATGTTACCCAAAAACATGCTGCTGCTTCCGTAATTCATATATAAGAAATGCATAAATACAGACATATCCTGAAAAGTGCATAGAGAATTGAACACATTTTCTTTTCTTTTCTTTTTCTAGCATATTGAAAGATCACTTGGCTTATATACCTCTTTCAGAAGGTAAAATGAATAATATCCTCAATGATATGCCCGTAACAAGTGGAAGAACTGTGTACTTTCGTTAAAAATTAATTAAATTTTGTGGAATTCTCTCATCTTCTTTAAATCATTTTCCTATATACTCTGACATCCTTAATTGTTGTATAGTCTTCTTATCCAGCGATGGCGGTACCTAGCTAAACTTTAAAAAAAAATCATAACTTTTTAACGGATTCTTCGATTTTCATCAACATTTTGTTCTTTTTCATTTTGGATGGTCTTAAGACAAATTTTATATTTATACAGCTGAAATTTGAAATTTTTGTCATTTCAGTGTATGAAAATGAATAAGAAATTGTGAGAACATGACATCATGAACTTGCCGAATACTCATAACGACTGGTCAAGAAGTGTTTTCCGAAAAAACTGTGAAAATTCAGAATCTCCTATAACTTCCTTATTTCTTATCAGATTTTGACCATTTTTTGCACTGTTCTGCAGAGATGTATTTTTCTCTTTCTTATGAAATTGATAAAATTCTGGAGTGGATTGCTTCTTTAACTTCGCGATCAACAAGGTAAATGTTTCTTCTCTGTTAATGAAGAGACAGCAAGGAGAGTTCGAATGCATCTCTCCTGAAAACAGCTTTAGGTTACTTTGCGGTCACAACCAGTCTGACTTTACATGGTTGCAAAACGAAAGGGAGATTTGCCGGGGAAAGATTCGAATCAATGCCGCCAACGTGTGACTTGTTTGTGTGACGTTATGAAGATTGTCTTGAATGAGATTTCACTCCAGAAGGGACCTTTTTTAATCAAATACATACATACATACATACATACATACATACATACATGCATGCATACATGCATACATACATACATACATACATACATACATACATACATACATACAGCGCACATATACAAATACATACACATAAACACACATACATTATGCCAACTGTTTATTTTGCTTGTACTCTGTGATCTTATGACCTTTACATCATATCAATGATAGACAAGATGGGGTTTGACGGAAAACGTAAGATTTAGTAGAAGGAAAAGTTATGAAATAGGACACCAAAAGGCAAACTACCCAAGAGATTAAAGTGTCTATAACAGCCGTATTGGGGAAAGCAGTCAAAGGCGCCTAAAAGGTTTTCGAAATGGAGGATTATCGGCGTGATCGTCCAGTTCCACTTCCACGGGTCCATTAATTCGGTCTCTTTTCCAAGTCCTATATAGTTTTCGATGACCGGATTGTATTCTTTGCTCTCGCTGCTACAAGTACTTCCATTATTTTCGTTTTTATGCTATCGTTTTGACGGTCTTGTCAGTGCTCTTCTCTTTCTTTTATTTTTCTCTGTTGTGTGTTCGTGTTTGCACGCACGCACACACGTTTGTCCGGGTGTAATTGTGCGCGTGGAGACATATAGTTGAAAGTTGAAAGTTGAAAGTTGAAAGTTGAAAGTTGAAAGTTGATATAGGCCCGTATTCTGCTAAAAACTTAGACCCGAGTTTAAACCCACGCCTGGGTCTAAAGTGGGTTTTTTGGGTTTAAACCTGGGTTTAAACCTGGGTTTAAACCACCAGTTTAGACCCAGGTTTAAACCCAGGTTTAATTTGTATTCTACTAAGTCCAGCTGTGGTCTAAATCGGGTTTAAATCAAACCTACCCAGGAGGAGGTTTATTTCGAGTTTAATTCGAGTCTAACGATGACTGGTACGGGTACCGGTACCACCACACTGTGTGTAATGTATGTAGATTTCTTGGGACTTATCCCGACAAGCATCAGCTCTTTTGTGGGTTCCACCACACACTATACTTTCATTCCAAATATGAATATGACATACTCTGTAGACTGATTTAAGTGTACAGTAACCTGTAACTTTAATTATCATGTGAAGTTCATTCTGTATAAATCCGATTTTCATGTTTGATCTGTAGATGTATGTCACAAACGTAATTTTAGTAAAATTTGATAAATGAAATGAAATGAAATGAAATGAAACGGAACAAAACGAAACGAAATGAAGCGAAACGAAATGAAATGAAATGAAATACAATGAAATTAGATTAAATGAAATGAAATGAAATGAAATGAAATGAAATGAAATGAAATGAAATGAAATGAAATGAAATGAAATGAAATGAAATAAAATAAAATGGAGTGGAATGTAATGGAATGGAATAACGTATTATACTAGTGTCATCTGTGAAAAAACACGAAATAAATGTTTTCTGCTGATAGTTCCCCCTTTTTCATGTACGCATATCTGTAAGAACATTCATATATGTGACGAATCTTCGAATAAGATGATTCTAATCAGATCAAAACAAACAACAATCTCAACGAAAACGTGGCAGACGGGTCGAATGTTCTTGGAGACTTGTTCTCAGTTTAAAATCGGCCTTCTTCTGAAAGACATCGGTGATTGTTACATTGCTTGAAAAAGCAAAATCGGATGAAAAGACTAAGAGGGTTGTCATGGTACGATTTTGTTCATTTTATACATCCTTTCTATCATTCATTTTTCCTAAAGTGTATAGCGTGTAGAGGCGAACAACACAGAAGACTCGTATTGCCGAAACACTTTATGGAAATGGAGGGTCATAAAAGGCAGTAAGGTCATCCTTTTATCCCTGTCGTATATTGTACGCGGGAAAATAGCTGAAAACAAAATAAGCGAGTATGAAAAATACCTCCTGAGAATCAAAAAGTATAAAACATTGTTTTGAACAACATAAAAAAAAAATAGAGGGGACTTGTAAAGGGTAGTGAATGAAAATGGGAGCTTGTTTGAGCCTATATAACCTCGGCTATGGTATCGTAAAATGCTGGGTTTATTGCAAACACTGTGCGTGCTTTTTGTCTCGACAATGCGACACGAACTCGCCATTGTGCGCGAGCCCGACGCATGTCTCGATTAAGTCGGTGGCGTTTGCGCACTTGACTTTGTGCGAGCCGGTCTCGGTGAGAACACGCGAGGCCAGATGGATTTGAATAAAGACAATGCGTCGCTCGTGCTTCAAAGCCAGATGCTGTCGCTTACGCCGGTTTACTAAATCTACCATAATTCGTGGACGTCTGCAGCCTAATGTGTCTCGTGTCCCCTCTCTAAGTAGTTCGTGTATGTTAGAATATCAAACACTTGTTTTTTAATATTCTTTGTGGGCACTACAGCGACGAAAATGTTTTCTTCAAACAAGAAAGAAAAAAAAAACACACGAAAAAAAAAAAAAGAATCTGCATCAGCTCTCAAAATGTTTGGTTGGTATTTCATCCTGCATGTAATTGTGTAATCCCTTAAAATTAATGTTTGCGGAAAGTAATTTTGCTTCGAGTTACAAAGAATGTTTTGTTGAATCTAACTGGAAATTTTAATTAAATACAAGTGTATTTCACCTTCCACTCCCCTTTTAGAAGTACTTTGTGCTTTGATCCATTCAACTGTTGTTGTTGGGTTTTTTTTTTTTGGGGGGGGGAGGGGGTGGGGGTGAAGAGGATAGGGAGAATGTGTTTTTCACAATTGTTGTTAGGTTCATTTTCAGGTAGCCGTTACACCAGATTTGGGGGTTCTCACTGATAACTTTTGAGAGGAGAGCATAAGATCAAATCTAATAAATTGGTAACCCATGTTTTTACATTCATATACACACATGCCCTTGTCACAAAGAATTTGATTACGTAGTCTCTCCAATTTTTTCACTTTTTTTTTTTTGGGGGGGGGATGTTTGGAATTTTGATTTTAAAGGTCTCATACAAGAAATACTGGTTATTGCAGCAAGTTGTTCCATACTGGACAATGATATAATGATTCTTTAGAAACGAAAGATAGAGCATATAAGATATTATTGTCTCTGTGTATGTATGTGAAAAAAAAATATTCATACGAAATCTTATGTGTTCATATAATAGTGTCATCATAATCAGTTGATGTAAAAAACGTCCTCAGTGAATTGATGGTGAATATTAATGCGACGTTAGATATGATATTTCATTGGATTTTTTTTTTTTTCAGTTTGAGCGAAAATGTGTGGGAAAAAAAAACAAACAAGCCGTAACACTGCATGCAGCGTGGGTTTAGTAAACCCGCTATACTCGTTGATGCTGTAGCCTCGTACGAGGTGCATCGTCAGATGAAATAATGCAGGTCGACGCAACGTTGCCATGACACAGCAAATGGCGGGAAGGCAAAACTTTGAAAGGCGGGAAGACGAAATTCGTGACGTGACCAGCCACTGGCATATCATGAACATGACCTTTCCACGACTCCTATGGATTGAACAAGTTTGCCATGAGTATTGTACCCGAACATTTACTTTAAAAAAAAAATGTTGCTATATAGCCGATACGCAACAATTACATTCAATTACGATTCCTTGAATTCCTTGGCAACACACTCGTATAGATACACTTAGCACTGCTTCCTTCGTGCACACTTTTCAATCATTAAGATGTTTTAATTCAATGACGTACTTGCAAGAGACACCATCTGGATTGATTTAGCTGATACAAATATATCATTTTTTAGATAATTTTCAGAGTCTCTCATGACGGAATTGTTATGACTATGTTTCTAATTGTGAAATTATTGAAGATCACGTATTACTTTTTTCTCAACATAATTACCATGAACTTAATAACTCCTAAAAGATCTTATCATCTCGTGCTGTCTGCAATATATATGTCAAAAGTTGAATTGTGCCAATGAAATTACAATCAAAAGATATATATTCATGGCGTACACACAAATGTCATCTTGATTTAATAAAACCCGAATGTCCTTCCCGAATGCTATCTTGATATATATAAGGTCTAATTATGCGTATCCTCCATGCCGTTTTTTTTTTTTTTAAAGCGTCGAATTATCAAGGAGAAAAGGGTGGAACGTGAAAACAGAATCTGAGACATCACGTAGACATGGCGCGAAGAAGGGAAACGTCAGATTTCATAGGAAGGTGACCTAGCCACACGACGAGTTCATCCTCAACTCAAACTGATTCGCAGTGCAAACAGGTACAGCTGGTGGCCAACATGCGCGCGTTTTGTCCAAGTCCATAACTCGGTGCGACAAATAATCCGTGAGAACATTTGCAGAGATGGGGAAAAATCGTGAAATTCAAAAGTTTTTCTACACAGCAGCAGTATTTATCAAAAGCGCAAATTTGACAGTTTGATACATATTGTATGACAGAGAAAGATCCAAATATCCTTGAAAGAATTTAAAAGCAGGGGTATAATACATATTATAAAGTAGACGCTGCATGAACGAAAGTTTTCCGGTTTGATTGATTGATTGATTGAATGATTGATCGGCTGATTTGAATTCATATCCATTTTGAGTTCACAAAAACAAAGAAACGAACATGATTGAATTACAATGATAACAACAATACAATGACATTTTGTTTTTCGTATAGAAAATGAGAGTCAAAGCGTATCTCTTTCGCAACAAATAATAATACAAACTATAGAAATTAGAACGAAAAGGGTGGGGGACCTTGGTTAAAAGCACAGCTTGTAAACTAAGTCTTATTAGGCCCCCAAAATTGGACGTGTGACAATTATGCACAAAAATGGTTTAAATAAAAAACTAAAGCTCCACTTGAGAAAGAGAAAATGTTGGCAAACCATTCACATTTGTGACTTTGTCATTTACATTTGTGTATCAACTATATAACTTTATATACAATGATAAAATGCATTTAATACCTGTAAAAAGTGAAGATGACGGTCGGCCTTGTTTGATATACAAGGACGTAGAAGGCTGTATGATTTAAAAAATATATATATATCCGATGTCCTCTATCGCGGTCTGTCTATTATATCATTATCATGATTACAATCATGATCATTTCTGAGTACCGCATATATATTTGTTGGTGCAATGCTCCGAAGTCTCTCATTGTTGAAGAAATTTCTTCATTTCATTTCCAACAAACAAAAGTACAAAATTGCAGTAAGACATTTAAATGCACATTATACAAAATCAATACAACATTGAAAATACTGCGAGTACGATAAAGTACAATAAATGCGACTTTTATGATAATATGAAACAATATTGTTGGAAATGGAGGAACCTGCTAAAAAGCTGAGCTTGTATTTTGAAGACTCCTCAGAAACTACTTACTGAACTAACTATGGGCAAATTGCCTCAAGAAAAGGAAAGACCAAAAGAAACATACACAACACACAAACACACAAACAAACACGAGGCACCTCTCAAAAAAATAAAAGAAGCAAAATAAAGACAGGTAAACGTGGAAGGAATAACAGGAATACAGATAAAGAGGACGGGGAAAGGGGCGAGGGAAGAGGAGTTGAAGAATTTAAAGGTACTGTTTATCATTGGGAGCAGTGATTTAAAGAATGTTCGAGTTATCACATTTGATGCATATTATGTCTGGTTAGTTGTATCACAAAACATCCTACCATGTAAAAATTTCACAATAAAGCTTAAAATATAAGGGGATATCACTATTACCTCAGTAAACCATAACTGTAGATGGTTTAGTCTAGAAACAATTTCATTATAACGATTATTCACATTTTGTATATTTAACAATACTTATAACATTGATTATACTGATTAACATTTTACATTGGTTGTTCCTGTCCCTAACTTACATAATATAACTATTTAGAAGCACTATAAAGCTGGGTTTTAGTTTCATCTGCAAAAGGTAAATAATACCTTTGTGTGATCACGAGTTACAAAGTATTCAAGTGAATGACGAGGATTAAAATTCATTAATTGTACTATAATTATGTTTATAATTCATATGTTTCCGCCTTCCGTGTGTAGGTTGATAATTTGGTATACACTCTCTGCGTAATTTGTCTCTCACCCACCCACCCACTCAAAAACTCTCACTCACTTGCTGGCATGGCCTTCGGTATCACAATGTATCGTCTGCAGCAGTGAGCGCGAGCCGGAGACGGGACGACTTACTTCATAGGATCAGATCTGTTTGAAAACAAGCGTCGTTTCATTGACGCAGTGGCGTGGTTCAGCCTTGACAATCGCATGTCGTGCACACACCCCCAGCGACGACAAACTCTGACCCCACCGAGGTTGATTACTGTTTGTCTCCTCCCACTCCCTTGTCGATATAGTGTTGTTGCCGTCTTTCATTTTCCGAATGGCGCTCTCGGATTTCAGTGTCGATGTCTGGTACGGCTGGCAACGAATGCCACTCGATATCGAACTCGTGAGTGAACTTATACCCGCATCGATCATGGGCGCTATAGCTGGGCAGTAAACCCCACCATTTCGGGCAACAGCAGCATCACCCTTTATTGAACCACTGCGGCAATTACAGCTTTTACATTCAGAAGATTTATACTCAAATAGATAGTGTACTTACTACTACACCCTTGCCTCGTCAAACGTGCAGTATTTAAGCGGAGAAAAAAATATAGTCAAAGAGGAAACGATCCATAATCATCAGGACTACATATTTCCAAAGGACGAATAGAACTCAAAATTCACATCACCAGATAACAATATTTCTTTCCTCAAAATCCTATTCTTCGAATACATTGAATTTTTGCAGTATATTTATTTTCCAGGAATTTCATGATAGCAACATTTTCCTGAGATTGACTTTCCGATTGTATTTATTTGTCTTCCAAATTAAGATTTATACACACACCTTCTCCAGAAGGTTACAATGATATCATACGAAGTAAGTAGAGACAGAGAGTTAGAATATGGTGAGAGATAGATAGACATACAAGTAGTGTGTGGATAGGCGTGGATAAAAAGAGAAAGAGAACAGATCGAGAGATAGATAGATAGATAGATAGATAGATAGATAAAGGGAGGGACTAGAAGCATCTCTCACCAATCCACCAATAACACCAAAGTCGAGTGTATCAGGACTGATGACTCCGAGACGGGATTATGTTGGTGGGAGAACAAAACAAAACAAAACAAATTGTCATGGCAGGATGAGAGAGGATATAGACTCTGGTCTTGTGAATGTTTCGCCAGAATAGTAAATTTATTTCCTATCAATGTTATATCGTCAACGTCTTTCTTAACTCTATGTGCATAGGAATAACAAATAGAAGTAAGATAACCTTAGTTTCACAGTGAAACAAGGGGTATCGTGATTCTGTCTGTTATTCTTCTACACGTGAAGTCGAGAAAGACAATGACGATATAACATTAAAGGAGACCTCCGGGTGATTCTCAGATTTTTACATTTGTACAACTATAAACTAGTTATACTGAGGACAGAGTTTCAGAATTTGTGATAATTGGGATGAAGAATAAGAATATTTTCAAAAAATAGAACAAATTGCAATGAACAAGGATGATGACATGGCAGAGTCACCATAAGAATGCATGAGTTGGGGCTCAAGGAAGCAGAACAAAAGAAGAAGGCATGCATAGATTATAGACAGGTGAACTTGCAAGCAAGCGGTATTGTTATGGAATTACACTGCTATCATTTCTGAAATATGTGAACCTCCTATGTCTTCATCCTTGTTCAGTGTAATTTGTTTAACGTTTTTAAAAGTATTGTTTCTCTGCTCAAGAACCACAATAAATTCCACAAAAAAAAAAGTTAATCTATACATGGAGTTGTCGATTTATGTACTACATGATGTGAAATTATGAAAATCGTCTGGACTGTCCCTTTAAGACCCAAAAGTCACTATTATCAGCTGGAGTTTTGCTTTTGAATACAAATTTACACGCTGTTCTTGGAGATGTCTATATTCTTTTTGCTCAACCCTGAATTAGACAGGAGCTAACTAAAGTAATGTAAAATCTTTTTTACCTTACTTTTCTCTTTTCCCACTTTTGTTGTTGTTATTGTTTATTAATAATCACATAAGCAAACGTTGCATATCTTTATCCTGGTGGATAAAATGTTTCAATATTTTAACTATTAATACAATATATTATCCACGTCTTACAGGCTCCGCTTTTCAGTAGATCCCTTTTCCCCACTGCTATGGTTTTTTTTTTTTTTTTTTGGTCACCTTTATTGCAAAGTATGCATTGTTTCTCTCATAATATACTCATTCTTTAATTTATACATTCTGTATGATACTTTGACTTGTACTTCTTACAAATTGGCAAACAATATAAACTGTAAAACGTATACTTTGTACTACTATTACCTTTTTGTTAGATGGAAATATAGTATAATTTAATCTAATTGATATTGAATTGAATCTTACGACTCACTCAACCGAAGAGACCGACGAATACTTATACAAAAATATCTTTTAGTTGGTTCCGTTATATATCACAAACTTATCCATTACTGCTTCAGGCTTTGATTCTGTCACTTATTTCGATAAAAATTTTGTATTATTTACCTCATACCCATCATTGTATCTACTTTTGTAATTAGTTTACGTGTTTCGAATTGTATTTTCATGATTGTTTTGTTTGTTCAGAGATTGCATAGTATTTTGTCGCGAATCAATCAGTTAAAAGATGTATAGGCATGATAATGGTGACGACATAATCATCATTTAATATCATTGACAGTATATTCTCATGATTTCTGTTGGTGTCATTCTTGTCAGAAGCATTCCATTCCATTTCATTCCATTTCATTTCATTTCATTCATTTCATTTCATTTCATTTCATTTCATTTCATTTCATTTCATTTCATTTCATTTCTTTTCATTTCATTTCATTTCATTTTCCAAGAACAACAAAAATACACAATCATAAACACAACGTGATTGTCTGAATACACAGTATTTCAAATATTCTACATCTACACGTGATTGTTATATGATAAGGTAGCAAACTTTTAACAAAGTCATGTAAGATTACGTTGTAATAACAGATCTGCTAGAGCAACATGGTGATATAATTCAGGAGTACAGAAATCGACGTTCTTTACGATAGACACATGCGTAGAATGTGTTGAGGCAATCTATACAGTGACATGTTTGTAAAAAGAGTATCAGAAAATAGAAGAAAAGTAATTCATGGTGTCTTAAAAACAATAAGCAAACTACGACTTCCTGATATAATGCACTGCATTAAGCATTCCGACAATGTATTCATTTCGCAACTGTATTGTTCCGTCCATTACCATCACCCAGCACAACTCCGCCAGAGCTGTCCCGACGGTACCCAAAACTTGTGCCTAAGTTATCGTGGCAAGCTATAGGGATACGCAGTGGAATAGCAATTGTAATGTATAATTGAAACAAATATAGATAGTCACTAGACATTTGAAACTGAGACATGCAGGAATGATATGGCTACATTCCGCGTGGGTGAATGTTCTGCAGAAAGCCTCCAATACCCCGAGTTTAGTGAGACGGACTGTAACTGTTGACATGCCAAAGTCAAATCGTCAAATTTCTCAGAATAGAGGATTATTTCGCTCACCATCTAAAACTGCGGCTCTTATGGTGTTTCCATAAAAAAAAATGGTTTGCGCTTGGAAAACTGTATAATGATAAGTACCTCTAAAACACAAAATAACAAAGAGAGATATATCAATCATAATTATATGGAGAGAATATATCATAACAGTCACAAAGTTAAATTGGCAGAGAGTAGATACGGTCCGAGGATGAAGTAATCTTTCGATGTTTATACGTTTTGTAAATCACGGTCGGGTTTTAACATGCATAGAAATAATGTCCATGAGGTGAATAGTCAGCAATTTTAAATTGCCGGACATGACGTCAGATTGTTCATCTGAATCTCTTCTCGTTGCAGTCGGGAGAATTAGACTTCTGAACATCGAGAAATTTGTAGAGCAGAATACAAGAGATAAACTCACTATACTCACCACTGTAACATTACTGAGACATTATCTTATAGAATAGAATACAGGAGATAAATCACTCACTCTTCACCACTGTTAAAACCGTTTGTGGCTCGGGCCGTAATTTGACACAGACAATGCAGATGCATGTACTATTTATCTTAGAATGGAATTTGCTGAAACATTGGAGTGGGAGGTTGTAAATGGAGGAGCTTATACAGGATTGCAGATGAACATCTTACAAAAAAGAAAGACACTTGAAAGAAATCAGCATCTCTGGAAAAAAAGACATAGGCGCACTCTCCGAATGCTGTATATAGATAGACCCTGCACCATCCGAAGGCAGAGAGCTGTATAGAGTGGGGGCACAAAGAGAGGAAATAGGCTGGGCTTTCGTCGAGGGGTTAGGCCTGTGGCTCGCCAGCCGATGCTGACAGTGAAGAACGAGTTCGCGACATCAACACAACACGAGAAGATTTCCCAGCGACCAGCCGTAATGAAAAGGGATGACTGATACCAAACAAAAACAAATGGACCAAATAAATAAATAAGCCATCTGCACAAATGCCCTCGCATGATTCCTTCGCTACCAATATGTCAGTTCTACAAATACCATCTTTTTATTCCGGTCATGGTTTGTGAGGAAGAAGGGGAAAAAAGAGGGGGGGGGGGGGGGGAGTAAGAAACGTGTTCAAAAGCCGCTTGTCTCTTGCCCCGATTTTTTTCTTTTAAGGCCTACTATAGTTTGAAAATGGGCTCGGGGAATTGAGAACTAAATAACTTTAACCTCCACAATGAATTTGGCTTAAAAGAATAGATCGAGATGAAGAAAATTCAAACTGGGCAGGTAAGGATAAAGTAGAAGAATAGAACCCTGAAAAAGAAAAGTACTTCTCTCTGAGAGAGTGTCAGAAAGCCCCCGGAAAAAATTGACCACAATGAAGAAGGATTGTTATTGCCTACGAAGCTAGACGGTCTTTCTACGGAGTTCGATTTGACATAATCTTATGACTTATGGCGCGACGACCTGAATGGCGTTCAGGTTGACGGGTCATAAATTACCTCAGTAATGGCGCCAAAACTCGCCGCTACCAGCTCGTGCGCATGCTCGCTCGCTGGCCGTCAGTTCTAACAATGAAGGCAATACAACCATCCAATACAATGCTGCAGTAGGCCTACTATCGAAAATTAAAAGTAAAAAGTATAATATTATGTTCTTTTTTTCAAATGTGGAGAAGATAACTTTCTGTTTGTCTGAAAACGATACGTGAACAGCTTTCATTCGATACAAGTTATCTTAATAATGGTATCATTGGCTATGTTTAAAGAGTACATTAGCGTTGGAAACTGCTTTGAGGAGAATCTTGAGTTCGGCGTGTGAAAAAGAAATGTGTTAAGTTTTATAACATCTATTTAAAGAGTACAACAACAGCAACAAACAAACAAACAAACAGAGTTGCCAACGCGCACATTTGAGTAACTATACGTATTTCTGCATTTACACGTTTATTTTTTAAGAATCTAAACTTAAACAATTAACCTTTCAACATGCATTGATTGATTCATTAATTCATTTCATTTTATTAATTTATCATTTTTCAAGATGACACTTCATGTATAGGTTTTGGGTTTTTTTTAACTAAAACGATACACTTTTGTTTGAACAAGAGTCATCTCTTACACTTGTTTAGGCAAAATGACCTTTGGCTTTTGAAGACAACATACATAGTTATTCGGCTACAGTCATTAAAAGGTCTATTTTGTCACCAGTCATGAAAATGCATGAAATCTTTTTCCATGCTCTTCAAAAGCTCCGTAGTTCAAACTATGAAAGGTAAATACACTTGATATCCATACCTTATTGAGATATTTTTCCATAAAATAATTCCTTTGTATGTAGTATACTATAGCACTGGTGTTATTTCAATATTCATATGATATGCATATGATATAGAATGTATAATATATGAAGCATTATATGATATATGATATACAATATATATATATATATATATACATATATATAATTACATGTGCGTGTGCATGTGTGTGTGTGTGTGTGTTTGTTCGAATGTACGGAATGTTAAAACTTAAAATGTTATCTACCTTATAGACATTTTTTTTTAAATTTGTAAAGATGATTTTGTTGTAATGAAAGTTACCACGAAAGTGTTACGTCCTTCAAGAGATTCAGATATTTTTCGAGTAATAGTTTTACTTCTTTTAGTTTTGGGTGCATTGGGTACTCAAGTTTGTTTGTTTTTTTCTTTTTTTGGGGGGGGGGGAATTTTGTAATTTTTTTTTTTATAACAATCAATCCAACACATCGATATTTCTTTACAGGATTTCCCACTGGATAACACTCAAGAACAGATGAGCGGTAATATCGCGAAAAATGCACGGGGTGTATAATCTGCTTACGTAGAGCCAACCTCCATTGTTGGCGAGTTTGAGGGGAAAGGAGCGACCAAGGAGGTGGAGGTACCTCCTTGTGTGGAGGGACCCTCTGGAGTTCCATCCATCGTCTGCGTTGCGACGTTTGTATTCACCATCACAGCCGCCATCTTCCGGCCGGTGGTCGGCCCGCTCTCAGAACCTCGCCGTAGACGCCAAGTCATTTTGCCATGTTCAATCAATTCATAAGCATTTCATGGTGAAAAGGATTAAAGCTTTTTTATTTGAAATTTAATTACAGGTAGTATTAGATATTGCCATTTCTACCAACAATATCATTCAAATAGAGCGATTTTCTGAAACTTAATGATAGTTTCCTGATTAACATTTTTACATTTTCAATTAATTTCAATTTCATTTCTACCAACAATATCATTCACATAGTGATTCTTTAAAAACTTAATGATAGTTTCCTGATTGGTATTTTTTACACTTTCAATTCACACGAACAGACAGCTATTATAAGCGGTATAATGAGAAATGGTTATCCTCAATTTCCATTATTTCTTCAGAGATTCATGATTTGAAAGAATTCGATCAAGTCTCCCTCACATCATGTCATGATGGAAAAAAAATATAAATATAAATATATATATATATATATATATATATATATATATATATATATATATATATGTATATATTTAATGAATATAATTATATGAATAATATAATATATATATATGAATAATTTATATGAATATTAAATGAATGTGTATAGTGCAGGTAAGATAAACCTGGCATTCTCTGGTAAGTACTCAAGTTGAAAACTGCTGAATCAAGAGTCGGATAATGCGCAGACTATTGCAGCCACTAAGGGTTTTGATTATTGCTTAGAAACAGTCATTGTCAATTCTCTTGTAATATGTTGTTGATACTTTGATAAGGGCGAGCATACGATTTTGATTCAAATAGTTTTCTTTTCGCTGTCATTTTAATTGACTTAATGAAACATTCGTATAAACTGCGCATCATTATTACTCATCTCAAGTAGGGCCTATGACGTACGTGCAAATAATTTTTTTTAATATCTATTTTCCTTTTTTTTACCATCATAACTGTAACTCGACATCCTTGTTTCAGACGGAACACAAACATGGTAACCAGACCGTCCGTCGGTAACTGCAACGAGTCAATTACAGCATCCGTGTTTACCTCGCCTCTCACGACATGGTGATTGCAGCTACTGCCGCTACACTTTGTTTCCTTCCTTATACCCAGAATCTGAACTCATCTGAAGGCAAGGGTTGATAAAATTTGAAAATGATACGACATGAAAGTCAGCGATCTCAAAGAACGCTTGCCATATTATTAGGTATAGTGGCGGATCCAGGGGGAGGGGGCGCAAAGGGCGCGTGCCCCTATCAATTCGTTTACTATTTTTTTTTTGATATAAGAAATAAAAAGGGGGAATTTACATCGGGCGCCCCCCCCCCACACACACACACACATACACTGCTGTTTATTTATTAGGTGATCCGAGTATTTTATTTATTTATTTATTTATTCATTTATTTTTGTCAGCTGATGAAACCCGGAAGTGGCACCTTGCTTGCCCTCCCCCCCCCCCCCCTTAATGGAATTCCTGGATCTGCCCCTGATATATATATATATATATATATATATATATATATATATATATATATATATATATATATACATCCACATTGTATGTGTGTGTTTGTGTAAGATGCTTTAAAACAAGTTTTGATTTGATTTGAATTCATTTCCACTCTGTGTTCACAAAAGCAAATAACCAATCATAACTGAATTACGATTACTATTAATGTGCAATAAAATTTTGTCTTTTTTTTTTTGGATCTACAAAAATAATCGAAACGTACATTCTAATAACGTTTACATTTGAAACAAAATGGTAAGTACATACGTTGATTATATACAGTTCATTAAAAAATTTAAAAATGTACCATAAGGAAAAACAGAATGTAAAAGCTAGCATTCCCCTTCCAGAATGTCGCCTAAAGTGAACTTGTAGAAGTAAATTTGGAAATTTACTATCTGACTTTAGTTCGCGTAAGTCATTACATTTTTTTATTTTTTTTTTTTTTTCGGTTCAACCCTTATTGTGCTGATAGGTTTTATAAGCCGCTACTATACTTCGATATCTATATATACTCGACATTCACTTGTGAAAATATACAGTTGTTTTTAGTCCTGTGCTAATGTTCAAACAAAAGTAAACTTTGATTATAATATATTGTTATGAAAAAAATGCATGACCCATATTTTCTGCGATGTAATAATGTACTATAATAATAAGCTGATTTCGCCGCTTTTAATGTGTTTTATACCAAAGAAATCAGAAGAGGTATATTATATGAATTTAATCAGTTCAAATACTTGCTAAAAGTCTTCATTTTGGATTTCAACCGAGTCGATGTTGACATTGATCTCTTAACATTAAGTTGATTAAAAGACGTGCAATTCTTCTTGTTTTGCGGTTCTCCTGATTATTAAGTGTATAATGAATGATTCATGAAAACATTAGACGCTATAATAGTATTGTCGCAGGAATTATAAGATTAAAATGTCAGTGCCTGGCAGAAAACACGATTCTCTAAAAAAAAAAAACCAAAAAAAAAAAACAGTATAATCATTAGCTATTCTTTAAACCTGCCAACACGGAGACGAATATTATTAGATATTATTCTACATGATGCATTTTTTTGGTCAAATGTAATAAATAATAACAATGGTAGTTAAGTTTCCTCAAATGGATAACAAAAAAGCAGCAGCAGCAACGACAACATAACAATAACAAACCAGAAACAAAAGCAAAAACTACAGAAAAAAAAATTGTTTCGCCCCTGCTAACAAATTGCCCGGCTTCTCATGTAATTGAGATAATTACATTTATATGTCAAACTTACCCGTATCTAGCTCCTCATTTTTAATTAGAGTGAATTGTCGGTTGACATATATGACAAATGGCCGAATTCATGTACATATATGATTACATCCTGTCACTGTAGCAATGCGTACACTAATCGAAAATATATTTAAATGTTAATGAGCCATGCGTTTTGTGGCGCTGTCAGAGTTGCCGATGTGCATCGCTTTTGTGCCACCATTCACACTTAACATAGAATCTAACAGCTGTGGCAAAGGCAAGTGTATCACAAAAACTCGTCATCAGAAAACAGATTACCCCATGGCCTGGTCGCAGTTGTAAGCCAAACTTTTTACTCCCTGTAAACGCCTTTTGCTTGTCTCGTAACCTTAATTACGTGGCGCTTTTTTTTTCTATTTATTTGAATAAAATGTGAGGTTGACTAGTTGTTTCTTGCTTCAATGACATAATTTATGTAAGACTGCTTTTATCTTACTTTCAATTAAGCAATGTACAATTTCATTGATATTTTATAAATGTATATTTAACTTTTCTTTCTGTAATAGTTTTTTTTTTCTGATGATGATGATGATGATGATGAAGAGAATTTCCTCTTCATCTACAGTTATGCAACGTCGTGGATTTCTTCTTGGGTATTTAGAAAAAAAAAAAGATTCTACATTCATTCGGGAAGTTACTTTGTCCATCGTTCATTGCACCTTTGCAAACACGGATAGTCCCAATAGTATTGGAGCCCCTGCCGTTCCCGTCGTGGGAAGTTTTCTTTGTCGGCGTCTGTTGACACAATAGAGGGCGCTACACACCTGACCATTGGCGGCGAGACCTAGCAGCCGGGAGCTGCTCGCAGCTCGGCCAGGGTCTAGTTCGCTAGCTGCCAAGAACAATCAATTCGTGTGTGGAGCACGAGCTCGTGCTTAGCGATACCAATACTCATTAATTATCAAATGAGACGAGGTTACAAGAGGGAGAGCGACATTTTCTTAAATGTCGGGTGTAATTGAAATGAGCGGAAGACAATAACACTGAGAGAGGGATGCGTGTTATGTCTTTCAAACGAAAACGCAACCACCTCCAAAACATTGCCAATTAATCACCTATAAATTCTACTACGGCAGCACCGTGAATGTCTGTTGGGTCATGTATTAAAAAGGAAAGTAAAGAAAAGCGTATTTCCTTTCCGGCAAATTATTTTGGCTTCTTGAGACGTTCTTTGTCTAATGTAGTAATGCTATTCTCGTCGTATAGTAAACAATGCACTTATCTCTTTTGGACGCGTCGTTCCACGTTGAATTAAAGACTATAATATCATTTGAATTGAAGATGATTATGTACTTATCCCAAGCACAGTAAGAATAAATTTATTTTGATGGTAGCACAACTGCTTCAATCAATGTAGGCCTATATTCTTTTTTTTGTGTGTGTGAGTCGGTTGCACTGACAATGTCTTAGCAAATGCAAACGATGCAGCTTATAATATAGCTTAATTCCATCTCTTAGGTTCCTATTCAAGTTTTAATCACAGTGTATTATCTTTTGCCATAACTTTGCCATAACGTATTTTTCAAACGTCAATTATTGCGTTGACGTAGTTTGGATAATTTATTAATTTGTTTTCTGGGAAATCAATTCGGACCTTGACAGAACTTTAGTATTGATGCACCTGATTTTATGCGATTCTTCGCTGCGGCCGATTTTTCACAAGGGCGTCGTTAAGGAATATTTTAGAAAAGTTTAGGGGGTCATATTTCCTGGTTTCGGAGTATAGGAGCGGAGATCAAAATCAGACAGATTAACCGATAAAAGGAATTTTGACTAATCTGTTCGAGTTCACTCTGGGCATAATTTGTAAACAACGAGCGTCTAGACCGTAATCGTTTGGTTGGGGGTTAGAAAAAAAAATGTGAATATCGCAAAGTTGCGGTTATGCTGCCATCTTGTAAAAAAAAAAAAAAGAAATATTCTCATTAACATCCAATTTCAGAGAGGTTCGTTCCGCAGTGATTTCTACGAGAAAAGTCGTCAAAATGACGAAATGTATACATTCTTGCGAGATTTCTTCCTTTTTCATGAAGTTTCCTTACTTATTGTGCTTGTTTTTTTATCGTTTTATTAGGTGATCCGAGTATTATTATTTGTATTTTTATGTTTCTCTTGATTCAAATAAAAATCAGGGACATTTGAATCTTGAAAATTTAAATCGTCACCTTCATCATCAGCGCCGAAGTAATATCTTGACTAACATCTTCATAACTGCTACATCTTCCTTTTTCATAGTGGTCAGAGTCAACGTCATCCCTATCTTAATCCCTGACAACGTATCATCATGCCTATTATTGGATGCATTTAAGTTGTTCCAACAATTCACATGTTTGTAATGTGTGGCAAAAATCATAATTAATATTCTTTTTTCTTTAATCGTCGTCATCGTCTTATCAGTGCCTTGAGTCATTATCATCATCGGCATCTTCCCAAGAAATATTATATCAACCCCCTTTTGTCGTTAGAATAAGAGGGTTTGCAAGATTTTTTATATAACGCAACCACATCCACGCAAGCTGGCAAAACACCAACACAAATCTGCCAACTCTTCAACCTCACTAACCACTTACAACCACATCAATCAACGCCACAATTTCAACAATCATCACGGTAATCGTCACAGTCTTTTACCGGGTTTGCGGCAACCACTGCCGACTCTCGGTGTGTCAGCTCTCGCGCGCCCTATCCGCCGCCGACGTTCCTCTACTCCGACTCGGCAGCGGACAAGCGCCATCCTATTCGCAATGAAACTTGTGTACTGCTGAGCGATTCACCACCGCCACCGTCGTGCGTGCATTATACCGCTGAAATGATGCGACGATGGAAAAAAAAAAGTCGCGTTGTCACAGTTAATTATTATCCGATTCAAGAATTATGCAGAAGCAATGAAAACATCCCTGTTTAAGTACATAAGCCATCATCTTTGAATGTGCTGTATTCAATGTTCCGTAACGACTCCCGTTTGTTCATAAGCTATCCATAATTCGTGTTGAACTCAAAAAGGCTTGTCATAGAATTTCGATATCTACCTAATAATATTCACGAATAGTTTACCAGTTCCCATTCTTGCAATAAGATTTGCCTTGAAACAAAATCTACACCAAGGATGTATATGGAACAAGAAAGAAACGAACGAAATAAAATATCATATTGAAACTGAAATCGCAGCACATAAAGGCCATCTATATTGAAGGTTGTATAATATCTAAAGTTTAATCATGCGTATTTCAATTTTGTCGAGGGGGGTAATATTCTCGTCGAATGAAATACGGTGAACATTTCATCTTCCAATTCATGATTCTTAAAAGAATAAAACTCTTAGATTTAGCACAAGGTCTCACTCGACAGTATTAGATTTTGTTCTGTTTTCTTTCCCCATACAAAATACCTTATGTTCGCAAAAAAAAAAAAAAAATCACTGTATTTACATAATTCTATTCAGTGTCTTATTTGAAGAAGATGATAGTGAACGAGATGTTGTTCTGTGCAGGCTTCATTGCTGCATTTCACACCTTGAACGAGAAATATTAACAAGCCCCTTTCCACTTTGGATTCGACTGTTCTTAAATTGAGCTCTAAAACCACCTTTTCTGCTTAAAATTGCTCAAATAACAACTAACTTTTTGTCTTTTGAATATTCAATTTAATTCAGTTCAAATCAAATTTATTTTTATTTTTAGACAGAAGAAAACACACCCTTTACTCTTTCTTGTGACAAAAGAATAGCGTAAACGGTACACTGTGAAAGAAACAGTGTACAACGAAAGCGAAACATTATAATACCTCACTGTTAGTAATAACAAAACATTGTAATATGAAGCCTTATGCCTAAAAAAATAACAATCTGTCAACTACGCGGTCATTGCCGCCTTCATTTTCTTCTCATTCTCCTCATTCTTTTTCTTCTTCTTCTTCTTCTTCTTTTTCTTCTTCTTCTCCTTCTTCTTCTTCTTCGTAGTTCTTCTTCGAAGTTCTTCTTCTTATTTTTCTTCTTCTTCCTCCTCCTCTATACTTCCTTTTCCTCTTTTTACTGATTATTGTATGCCGGCCAATGGCTTGGAGTGACTTAAAAAACAGCCTAAAAGACTGAGTCATGATAATTATTGTATTCTACACCGTTAACATCTTAATCCACGTTTGAAACAACAACAACAACAAGGACGATGACGACGACGACGACGACAACAACAACAACAACAGCAACAACAACAACAACAACAACAACAACAACAACAACAACAACAACACAGATCCGCCGGTCCTTGCGAGAAGTATAGGTTTCTTGACAGTTCAAAGTTCGATCTGACGCAAGCAGAAGCTTAAAGGGATGGAAAGACGCAAATCGCTATCTATAGCCATCAAACTGAAGGTATAGGGGAAAATATCATCTACACGCATAGGGTTCATTCCAATGCAAATGTCTGATATTAGTTTATCGAATATATATACATATATATATATATATATATATATATATATATATATATATATATATTATACGTGTACAGATGTTACCGATGAGTTTGCGGGCAACATAACAACGACAGTAACAACTTCGAGGAACAATGAAGGATGTAGTGTTGGAACTCCTTGAATTGTGCGAAATATATTTTTCATACTGAGTAAGGATGGCGTGTTTTAGATAGACGGCTAGAAAGCTATATGTTTGAATCAAGTAGGAAAAATAGTAATATTCGTCTTGTCTTGTTCGGTGTGTAACAAGTTAATTGGTTAGATTACACGCACTAAAGTACATGTTTTCATACTCTTATTCTGTTTTTTTAAATACATGTTTCTGCATTAAAGGCTCTTGGGAAGAAAATTACCAGTGCAGTGCATGAAAGACTTTATCAGGAAAGGCTGTTGATTCAAAACGTTGGAAACTATACATATTGCCTGGGTATAAAATGTCTGGAGTTTACAGGTTGCAATGTGATTGTGGAATTCGTGATGAAAATGCGGTACCTGCTATATATGCACAATCTTCCGCAATAAAGAAAGCGAGTTGGGTGGATTACGACTCGTGCTTTCAGGCTTGTTTCCCAATCCTGGAAAGCCTGTGCCAGCGCAACACCACAAATCAGCGCTTGAACACTATCATGTTCCTTATAAATCTTCGAAACGTATGTGCATGGGAGATTTGTGTATATGAGTATTCAAGCTCATATACACACTTTACATTATTGTGTAAACAAGATTTAGTGTTTATGTGTGTATGTTAAAGATATGGATTTTAGAGGAACAACAACAACACGCGTATGTGGAGGGTCCGTACAGTATAGACATCAGTTTCAAATTCACGCACTCACAAAATGTCCAACTGAACTTAAACATCATGATGATATTTCGGGTTGGGAACATTACCTCCAACTAAATGCACATTATCCTTCATTGCAGGCATCACATCCTCTATCCAAGAAAATTATGGCACTTTGATCATTCCCGGCATTTCTTATTCTATATAATTCAGCTTGAATTTCGTAGCACCAATGATTATATATGAATAAAGTCCGGGGAATAAAGTATTTTTATCTCATAAGTGATAAAGTAATATAATTTCTGTTACCTGACCTGTATAAGCCTAGATTCATCTCGTTATGTAGCAACAGGTGAAATATCGCAGTGATACATAATGTTGAACCGTTTAGCTCGGACGGACTTACGTAATTGCGCATTTCACTTATTTTATCTTTTGGCCGCCACGGGAACGAAAGTCGGGTACATTGTCTTGTACAGTTATCGGCTGTTTGCGAAACCATTTTTCTCTTTCTCCCTGGAAATGAAGAGTTGCGTTTCAATAATAAATAGGGGGAAAGACCTGACATTTGCTGAATAGTTGCGGCTTCATCCTCAAGATGAGATCACCATTAACCGCAATGCCATTCACTTTTGTTTACCATCTTTAAGTCTGAATACTTTCCATCGGTGTCTTTAGAGAAAATTTCGCGAACATGATTGACAATAATTTGTTGGAATAATCAGTCTTAGTCTTCTATTTCCTGAATATCACTACAGAAGAAAACATTATTGTGTTGTCATCTATTAGTTTATTTTTTATAGTATGATATGCGAGATATTCGTCATTCCTTCGTCTTCACACCATGATCTATCTGCACGTAGTGACTGTATTTATTCATGCTTGGTAAATGCGATTTGTAAAGAAAGCTTGCATAAAAGGGGCGCTGCATCGAGAATAAAGAAAGAAGTAATCTAAAACTAATAGTGATCCTAAATACTACTTGTCATACTGATAATAGTATAATATCGATAGCTAAGATCTAACGTGTTAAGGGTATAGCTTCTTTTCCTGATGATTCTACTGCTCCTCCAGAGGGACCTCAAAAGTCTTCATGAGCCCTAGCATTGCCCGGTATTAATACGTGTATATACCCACATTTTTTTTTCTTTTTGACATCCAAGTAAAGATGGGACGTTATGAGTAAAAATCGTCTTGTAAAAGGAAAAAAGGATGGACATGAAGCACCGGACAGGTTTCAAACCCAGATCTTGGATTTGGGGAGTTCCGAGTCCAGAATCCACTATGCCGCAGCATTCCCGAGTTCTACCAGTGACCAAGAGGAGGCAAATTTCAAACACACAATTACAACTGTATTACGCAGCGCGAGAACAAACAGCTTTCTCGGATTTTTCAAACACTTAAAAAAAAAAACACGAAAATAATAAAAGGTCCAGGTGTGTGTATGTTTTGAACACTGACCGGAGCAACATATTGACACGGAGACATTGCAGCTATATAGTCCTAATGGGTGAGGATTATTTTACTGTAACAAGAGAAAATGATGCGATGTTTGTATAGCGTTCGTGATATATGCAAATCATACAGATCAGACAACACCTAATTAAATTATAGTGTTAGCTGTTTAGCGCTTAACAGGAACAGTTTGAAGATTATCCTTTGGGAAAATGTGGACAAAGTTTAATGTGAACAATGAACATAAAACGTATCGATATAATGCGAGGGCATTTTCGAAAGATCCATTTCCCCCCTGTGGCTGTACAAACACCAACAAATATAATCGTCCTTCCCGGAAATAAAGATAAACACCATTTGCAGTTATCACTTTCCATGATGAAATGCCCATAACATCGCTTTCAATCAATCGAATGATTAAATTGCAAATTAATAGTTATCTTGACTTCTTTATTTTTGTTCTCCATTTTTGAGCTCTGCACCTGTCTGAAATGCTTCATAGCGTTAATTCTTGAAAATATCAGGTGGTTGATCACTCAGGAAAATAAATACTATAACTCACTACCATTTATATTATATTATATTACATATATATATATATAGCTAGCATCTCTTTCATTATTTCATTAGGAATTACAGTTTTAGATATTTCATTGTAAACCTGTTGCGATAAAATGAGGTTATTATTACGTCTATTATCTTTAAAGTCAATCAAAATTTTGATTACATCATATTGAAAATTGACACCCCGTGACACTCAGGAACTATGAAAACAAAACAAACAACAAAACCTAACAACATGTTACAATGATTGTTTATGTAGTAGGGTGTGTCTGGAACATTCAGTTCAGCGTATATAGCAACGACTGGCAGCAAATGTATTCACATGCATCGTGCCAAAATAAAGATGCGTTTGATGTTAACCTTGCCAATTGCCGTAGATTTAGGACGCAGATATTACAAAATTCGCGTGAAAACAGGAATCATGAAATTAATGATATGATTATCACTGCCAAGTTTTGTTTTGTCTGGGGTTTTTTTTTTTTATATTGACATGAAAGGACACTTCGAACTACTGCAACATTATGGGAATTTGACTCCCGCACTGTTTACCTCAGGGTCGTCAACAGGAATGACGAAAGACAGGAAAACATGGTGGTGAAAGAAAAAAAAAAAACAGGTTATACGTGCAGGTGACTATTAAAGGACAAAAGGCGATGGAGCATAATATACTAAATCACGGAGTAGGAGGGACACTCAGTGATATATTATAGGCGACGAATAGGACATGTATACAGTTGTAAGTCTTGTTAGAACATCTGGAAGAAACAGTAACAAGAGCACTATATAACAAGGAACTACAAGAAACATCCCTCCACAATCACCCCCCCCCCCCCCACACACACACAAAAGACGTGATCAGGATGAGGCATATCGAGATGCATATGCTTTTTGTCAAAAAAAGGGGGCAAATTCTCTGGTAGACTGTAAATTGTCCTTTTACAGTGAACACAATAACAAAATTTTGTCTTTTGAATTGAAATATCCATACATACAAAACTCTCACGTCTTGTCTCGCGTTTAGAAGATGCAGATGATTTTCAATTATCTCATGTTCATCTGAATAATGAAAACTGATCAAACTTGAAGAGCAATAAATGCTCCTGTAGAGACGAATATTCATCTTTTCCATCAAAATAAGCGAGGACAATAATTTATAATGTTTTGGTATATAGTAAGAAATTTTAGCGCCGAAAACTTGACATTCGATACAGTGATATCATACCGAGTCGTCTCAGCGATTTGCAGAAGCAAGAGAAGATGAAAATAATGGATAATATCTCCTGCTAAGTCGTGCCAATTGTGTGGGCAAGAGCCAACGCGAAACACGCAACCTGCTCATGGTGCGTAAGCTCCTTTGTGTGGTGACTATAATATAGCAACAAGGTTTGTTGCTTTTGACGCACGGAGTGGAACGCCGATATCACAAAAAAGGTATGTTGCGCCTCATTAACCCGTACAGGAAAATGCGAGCGCTGTTTGTTCTTTGTAGATCCATAAAAGATGGCACCATTGTTGCAATTGGTTCCGAGCTAGTGCCCAGAAATACAGATAATCACCGCAACTCGATTGTCCTGCAGTGTCGGGCGGCCAAAAACTGAAGATGGAAGCTGTGAAAAGATGGGCATTACTGGCGGGATCTCCCTGTCGCGTGTTTTGACTATGAGCCGCCGCAAAGAGCTATTCCTGTCCTGAGCACTGCGCGATAATCGATCACACTTGAAAAACGAGGTCCCCAGTGAACCTTCCCTAAGATAACACTCATATCAAGGTTGACAATAGACCTACAATTTAATTGCTGACAAAGCAAATATGCACCGTGTAAACAGACTTTGGAGATTGCTTTGAATGTTTGGGAAACCTGCAGCAATGCCATAATATCACGAAACACCGCAATAAAAACAAAGGGGATATACTAGTGTTTCACTCTCAGATATCTTTATCATTTACAGAAAATTAAAACAAACATAGAAACCCACCTTTAACCCGCCTAGGGTTACTTGTTCTTTGACATCCTGTGTCATAAATATTCCAATAGTTTATTCATCGACGCCCTTTAATGAGACGCATGAAAACCTTGCGAGACATAATTTCTTTGAAAGAGAGAGAGAGAGAGAGAATGCAACAAAGATACTTACAAGTAGATATTCAACTCTTGCATATATCAACTGAACATTACACGGTGTGAAAATCAGCAAGTTTTATCAAAATGCGCGCCAACTCAATCCCACGTAAGGTGACTGAAAAAAAAAATGCTTTCCAATTCTGAGCAACGCTCAATGGGTTCCTTCAAACGTGGATAATTTCTTTTGCAGTGAAAGGGGAGTTCCGTGTTGCGAGCAGAATTAATAATCCCGTTAAAATTTAATAATAAATCCCAAGCGTGGATTAATTTGGCTGCGAAACGGATGAATCCCAGCTCCAGAAATGCCCTTTGTGTGCCACTAATTCGGAGCAACGCAGTGAGGATGCGCTGATCCGTCGCCAGATTCCATGGTAACGCGGTTTTGATTGACGGCCGCATAAGGCATAAAGCCATCGAAGGGATGTTGTACCATCACAGGCCGTTGTTCGTGCGAACGGTGCGCACTTTAGTCTCCCACCGCTAAGCTCTGGCTAAGCTGAAACTAACCTCGCCGTGCGATACACGGCTTGGGACACCAGTCGCGATTCAGTTCCCCTTCGCATCTTGTCGTGTAGCAGAAGAGCCCGGACCTTAGCTGCTCTGTTTAGTGACGGTTTTGAAGCCCCACCAGTCATTAGCTGGCTCGCTAGCTGAAAAGTCGTGGCAGCCATAGCTCATACATCGTCTTGACGCGTCACACTGGGAGACAGAGCGGAGAGGGGGAAAAAAATCTCCATACTTCCCGATCTGTACCTTTCACTTTTCACATCCAAGCTCCTCGCCGAGGTGTGATATGTAACAGTGATCGCAAACCGGCTTTTGACAGGCTGAAGGATAACGTTAGCTGTTACAAACCAGCTCGGCGGAAACCGCGGATGATTGAAACTTTTGTTTGTGATTCTTGAATATTGTTGGAGTACCCGATTTCAACAAGCGGAGTTTCATCGAAAGTTTTCTCAGGCCATGGCAGGGCAGAGGGTAGGTGTTGCGCGGGATTTCCTCCTGCAGTTCGCCTCTTGTTGTCACCTCCAAATGAAAATGTTGAAATACGCGCCCTCCAGAATAATCATATACGATCTTTCATTTGTTTTTGCTCGATAACCTCGCATCATTATAATGATGCGAATGACATGAATGTGTTTGTTGAAGATTCACGTGGATATTTCTCCGGACGACGTTTGATAAAGCAAAAAAAAAAAAAAAAGAAAAATGTCTCTTCTTCTTGTCTTGCAGGGATACGATGATGGCTTGCCACATTACGGTACATTGGACGCCTCTGCAACGTCGATGTACGAGGCACATGCCCCTCGGTCAGCGGTGCACTACTCGCAGGCTTACGCTCAACCGGGCGTTCACCAGCTCAATCACCCGCCATCCGTAGCCCATGCACAATTTTACCCCGGACATACACCGTCAAATGTTATCACCCCGTCAGTAACGCAGAGTGTCACGGATATTCACAAAAGAGACAAAGACGCAATTTATGGGTACACCTTCTGTATTTCTTTTTTTTTTTTTTTAACCTTGCTTACTATTTTGAAGACCTCCATTCACCATGTGTATTTTAAACAAGGCAATTTGGGTTTGATACATTATTTCAATTTTTTTTTTTTTTTTTGCTCATTGTCAAATCATCAGTTTTTATTCAAGTCGAGACGAAGTCTTAGCGATATGACAATTGTTAATTGAACTGTAGTCGGAACCTTTTTTTTTTTTCGTGCTGGGATAAATCGATGTTAAAATAAAAAGAAAGGAGAAAAAAGGGATGGGAGGTGTAAATTTACAGTTATATCTCCCCAACCAGTTTACCCCTAATCCCTCGCACAACGCCTTTGTTTGAAAACACGACGGTTATAGTGAAATTAGCACCGTCCTGGGCCACCGGAAAACTTCATAATTCGTGCGACAGCTTGCTCTGTCGGCGCGGCAACTTTTCTCGCCGTGAAAGCGATACCCTCACCTCACAGCTAGATGGTGTGAAACCTTCTGCCGCCTTTTTGTGTTGATCCCCCTTTTTTTTTAAATCATCTCACACAGTACCATGCAAAAGTGTTATGTTTTCTGACCTGTAAGTGCGTTAGAATTCATGTCTTGTTTTTCTTGTCCCTGAGAAACACAGTAAACACTGTTGGGGGGAAAAACAAGATGAATTGAATTGAATTTATTCATAACTACCAGGCCCTTGTAAAGTGGATGTATCGTGGCTTGTCACGAAATATGGCATTTCAGCGCTAAAACCGAAATCCCGATGGTAGCAGAAACGAGGGCTTGCGGATTTAAGTGGGCTCTTCTGTGTTTTCCCCCTGACTAATCAAAACACTGCCTCACTCCAAAATACATACTATCATCCGCATTTCCTTTCCCCCATTTCCCGTCGAAAATGCTAAGCTATGAAAATCCCGCTAAACGCGGCGAAGGAGATACGCTAAGGGATCGCTGTCTTGTTTCTAACCACAGGCACCCGCTCTTCCCGCTGCTCGCGCTCATATTCGAGAAGTGCGAGCTGGCGACGTGTACCCCCCGAGAGCCGGGCGTTGCAGGAGGCGACGTGTGCTCGTCGGAGTCTTTCAACGAAGATATTGCAGTCTTTGCGAAACAGGTACACGAGGTGAAAACAGGACAGGATTTTTCTACTTTTATCATGACTTGATTTCAGTTTTGTTTTCTGCTGTGGCCTGGTTTCAATTGTCTCCATTTTGTTTTCTTTTTCCACTGGTTTTTCAATGTTATTATTTTGTGCATTGCTATTCAAGATTCCACTTTTGCAGCTTTTTCCTTCTATGAATGAAGTTTTGGATTTATGCAAATAATTTGAGGAGCTGTTGAATACAGACATCAAAGTAAATTGTTCAGCATTATGTTTTATGACAGATTGGGGATTTGATATGAGGTAAATTCAAATTTTGACCTATTTTATTTTGAGTTTTATTTCAACTTTTTAAATAACACTTTTCTGTAGTTTATTTTGAGATAGTTCAAGAATGATAATATAATTAGTGCGATCATGATTTACACATTGCTAAACTATGAAAAATCTAAGTCTAAGAATAACAATCATTGTTTTAAAGCTTGCATCTTCTCCTGTGAAGTATTGATACAATGTTTAAAGTATGAAAAATGTTTACGTGTAATCTGCAGAACAAAAAAAAAAAAAGATAGAATTGGTCACTAGTACATTGAGTATAACATACTGTGCTAAGCCAAATTTAATCTTGTTGGAATCAACCATATCTTCAAAAAAAAAAATCTCAATTTTTATGCAAAATATGAAGGGTTATCGGTGAAGGCACGGAATGGCTGTCATGTAACGAATAATTGTGCGTGACTTTTATGCATGCTTTCTAGATTTGTCGTTCTGCTACCTCGCATTTGAATTTGCAGTTCCTATATACCCATATAAATAGACCTGTAGCAACCCCTCCTGTGTGGTTGAACATGTATAATGCGTCACAAATGTGCCAAAATTGATTTCTCGTCTGTCTCGGCATGACCGTAATAAGAGTGGAAAAGAAGAGGAGAAGGAATATAGATACATTAAAAAGAGAAAAAAAAAATATCTAGCGAGTAGAAAAATGGGAAAGAGAGTAACATGGTCTTATATATGCTCCATTGTCCCTGTGCTATTTCAATTCACTTTCCTGATTGCGGGAATGACCAGTCGTACCTGGAGTGAGCCGCTGAAGCTGGCTGCAAAGTACTATCAGCATGATATTTCCGTAATCCAGGCCATTTCTTCTGGCTTTTGTCAAATGCTTTCTCAATGTTCTCAATCAGCGAGATTCTAGTGCTCCGGCAATTTTTTTTTCCCCTCTTCCCCTCCACTAGTTGGTGATGTATTCATGTGTGTGTTTTGCTGTAAGAGCTGTGCAGTCTTTTTTATGCCTATCCTCTTCATCTCCCTCTCTCTACCTCCATCTGTCTATCTGCTCAGATCTATCTATCTCTCTATCTCTCTCTTTATTTCCCTCTCTTGCTTTTATGTTGTTATAAACTGCAGTAAGGCATGGTCATTTGATGTTATATACCATTTCGCTTGTATTCTCTCATTAACGGAAAGTCTAGATAGCAAAGAAGGGGGACATTCGGATATTGTGTCGACATTGTTGTTGCGAAATAGCCAGGGCAAATTTACTTTTATGATGCATTCGATTTGTGATGGCCATTTTTATGTTTTTAGAGTGTGTAAGGTTGATAATGCATATCTCCAATCTCCTTGTATAATGCAAAAACTAAATTTCAAAGAAGCAATGAGATATATATATATAATAATAGGGTGCCTATATACACTGAAAAACCATTTGTGGTTTTTATGTGAACCAGTATTGTATTATAAGTTATCTTTCTTTATTGTGAAAATGTGCATGACACTGCTATAAAATCTGTGATGCATACAATCTGGCACTAGCTCAATCCTTTTTTTCCCCCTTTTTGGTAAACACTGACTCGAGAAAAGCAAAGTCTCAAATTCAAAACATCAAGATATTAAATTCATATTGTGGTAGAAACAAGAAACATGTAACTGATTGAAAAAAATGGAGGAAAATATGCACAGATTATTCAGTGTTTTACCAGTAGCCATGATTAGAAAAAAAAAATCATAGATACACACTTGGCTGTATAGTCAAATCAACAATCTCCTGATTACTAGACAGACGTAGCATCCACTAGACTTTGCAATAAAAACAACTTGAGAGAAGAATTCATTAATTTCAGTAAGAACCATGTAGTACACTCACATAACCTCAACACTGTAGCAACCTCGACAGTGTCTCGATATGTCATAGAGTGAATGTTTTTTTTCCTCCCGTTCCAACTGGTTTCTGACAGTCCAATGTTTTGCATCAGAATCGGATAGATTATCGCCAACTGCAACAAATTGTATGATGAATAGGCTCTAGTGCCACCTATGTCAGAGCAACCTGTACAGCCATAAATCACAAAATGGGTGTGAATTCACCCCAAGTGGTCTTTCATTTAGTCGCATCCCAGTCGGGAGTCCATGGCCATGGGTACGAAGTTGTCAGGTGGGATGGGAGGGGGGAAGTGACAGAGATAGGGCTGCATGAAATTGAGTGCTCCATGCGAGGTTTTTGGATACTTCCACACTGACATTTCTTTGTTTGTTATGCTTGTTTCTGACTGCTCTTCGTGTACTATTCCTTCTTCGGCAGGCAAGAGCCGACAAACAGTACTTTTCCAGCAATGAAGAACTGGATAGTTTGGTGAGTACCGTGCAATTTTTGTCATTTTATTTTGTTATTGTTGTTGATGACCATAATCGTGTCTCCCTGGAAAATGTGTGCCGTGCACGTAGGACCAGCGAGCTGTAGCGTAAACATGGTGAATACACTGGTAGCTAGCTTCAAGGCACAAATTATGTTGTTGTAAATTTTGTCAGTTTTGAGTATTCTTTTGTGGTTGTTAAAATAATTCCACGTCTCCAACAGAGTGAATTTTCTCAAAGGTTGTGTCTATGTGTGTTTTTATTTTTGTTGTGTGTGCTGGTCGAGAAACACAAAATCAAAGTGATATCTTAGCCTTGATAAATAATATTTCCTTTTGCTAAAATACTGATGCTGCTGCCAACATCAGCCCACTCTCACTGGGTCTACGTCATTCTGGCCCTGAGTTTGTGATATTTTCTAAAATTGCTTGCTTGAGTGGAATTTCTACTTCCCCAGAGCTTGCTGAACAAGTTACTATAATATAGTAATATAGAGCATTGCATATATCTGTTGTAGTCACTTATTGCCAGTGCAATGAAGTAGCTGGAAAATCCATCAGTGATCATCTTGTTCTCTTTACTTGTAGCAACAAGGCCATGTGGGCTACCTGGAAATTGAGTTCTGTTGATCTATCGCGTTTGTAAATGGAAAGAAACCGTCGCTTCTGATATTGTGGTGATCAGTGTAAAAAAAAGCAAAGAGTGTACACTTTTCTTTCGTGTAATAATGGAGGCCACAAATAATCAGAAATTGATTGTAGTTAGCTGAGAGAAGATAAGTGATGTCTTTATGTGCCTAGTTTGGTTTTTTCATGTAGTTTCTGAGACTTTTTTTACTGATATAATCTAGATATTTCACCATCTATGTCTCTGTCTTGTGTATTACTTCTCATAGACATGTGAAACAAAATAGACAATGTATAAACATTGATGCTATTGTTGATCTCATGTATATGTCTGAAAATGGATGATAACATTTTATCATTGACTGGTTGAGATGCCCTGGCAAAGTTTATGATACTGTTTTTGTTTTGTAGCAGTTTTTGCTCTGGTGTGCCTTAGCTTTTGTAGGACAATCTGTTTTAGTATGACTGGAGAGATTAAGACCTTCACTTAAAAAATCCTCAGCAGCTGTCATTTTACGGGACAGTCTGGAGGCAGATTGTATGCTTTATATCGAGGCAGGAAAGCTACCATCTTTGTGACTGAGATCTTTACCTCACCGCCAAATCAGTTGAGGGGAAAGAAATACTGTGCAAGGATCATGAGCTCCTGAGCATGGATTAATCTGCAGCCCCGTATATTCCTTTTTGTCCTTACGGTGAATCCAAAGGGTTTAATGCATTTATGGCGAAATTACTATGAACGTGGGAGAAAAGGTTTTCTGTAGTCAGTATTTCATCCATATTCCATAGTACTTTGTCAGTGATTTGATGAAATATATTTATGATATTTGTGATTATTATGTTTTGTTCATGTGTTTGTTTTGTAACTAATATGGCTGCAATTCTCAAGACTCTGCCACAATTGTGTTAGCATGTAGTAGCTTTCATGGTTTCCAGAGTGAAGAGGCCACATTTAAATTTCCAGTAGTTTGTCTTACTATAAACTTCACTTTTTATGCAGCAGGAAATTATATCTTTGTGAGTGATTTAACAGATGTTCATACTGAAATGTGACCGTAGTTCAAGTGATCTCTTTTTAATCTACTTCTTGTTTGCTTTGTATTCTACATTCATTTCAAACAATTTCAAAGTGCATAATTATCATGCATTACTGTTTCTCACAATGTCAATGTGATAAATGACTTCTCATTTAATACTACATTGTATTTGTGTTTGCTATTTTGTTTTCTCCCAGTGCTGAGATATTTCATCTACCGATATATGTCCTATGAAGGAGTTTGAAGCCATGATATAGGTTCTTATGACTGTAATAATTCATTTTCGAAAGAAACTGGTTGGACATTTAATTTTTCTTGTTTTTCAGTCCTCCGAGTCATGGAATAGAAACACTAAAATGATATAAAATCATGGTAGAAATATTGAACACAAAGCAGAGCCAACACAATTTCAATAATCATGTGTTGTTTTCTTCTGAAAATCTTTCAGATGATCCAAGCCATTCAAGTATTAAGATTTCATCTTCTTGAGCTAGAAAAGGTAAGTGTGTGAATTATTATCATCCTACAGTTTATCTTATTTGTCATTGTAACTGAGACGGCAGAGTTGCTTTGCAATAATCATTGCTAGCAATGAAATCAGAGATTGCATGTTTTACCAAAAGAAAAAAAAAGTGTTCTCAGACTCAACAGAAAAGATATGATCAGAATTTTCCTTGGTACTATTTGTGTGATATGTTTGTTTCTGTATTTCTGTTTGAAATTTGTGCCTGATGGAGAATGATTTTTCATGATAGATAATAATTTTTTTTTTTGTTGTTGTTTCTTGTAGCACTAAGAGTTACTCTATTAATTCTTAGTTTGGTATGTGACTGCAGTTTTATATATCCATATTCATGCTATCTTTTTTTTTAAATTCAAAATGTCGGGAAGTGCATTGCTGTTTATTCAAAAACTTGTTGCACTATAGTCTAGCAGTCTGTACCGGCCGATGGCAATGTCATTTATTTTTGTTTTGTTCCTGAGAGTGCAATAGCAATGACAACTGCAGAAACTATGAAGTTTGAAATTTCAACAAAATCTGGAGGGAAAAAAAAAATCTGATTTATCCCAATTGCACAATAAAATCTTACATATGGGTGGTTGATGTTCCCCGAGAAGTAATTTTGAATCAAAAAGTCATCAAATTAAGCTTGGCAGGTATTATGTTGATCGTGCAGATGGGCACCACAGACTCCACGGATACTCTTGCAAAGCCCAGATTTTTGTCTCGATCCATTCTTAATTGAAATGTCATCCCATCTTATGGCCTGACAGATGATGCATCTTCCCATCTTTATTTTGTTCTGTAATATAATGGCACACGTAATATTCTGTATGCAGATTTACTCATTTCTCCGGTATCGGAGAGAATGAAACAACAACAACAACAGCAACAAAAAAGAGAAAGAGACAAAATAGAGCATTAAAGTACTCTGTTTGGGAGTAGTAGCTGATCCATAAGTTGTGATCAAGAAATTGCAAAGCCTTTCTTATTTCTATTGTCTGTGTATTTCGAGACACCGATTTAATATGACCCAGCATTTCTCAAGTGCAGCCTCACTGCTTCCT